>NW_027472273.1:0-46562 GCF_965638725.1 Aptenodytes patagonicus | reverse complement strand
GGCGAGGCCAGCAACACCTGGCAGTCCTGGCACCTTTCGTGTGGGAGCAATCACTGGACGTTCGCGCATTTCGGAGCTGGGCTCTGGAGGCGGCGCAGACAGCAAGCAGGCAACAACGTCGGCACCCTGAGCTGGCTGGCGAGCCCGGAGCCCCAGTGTCTGTGGGGCTGTGGAAGGGCTGCCAAGGGAAGGCGAGGGCCAGCAACACCTGGCAGCCCTCGCACCTTTGGTGTGGGAGCAGTCGCTGGACGTTCGCAATTTCGGAGCTGGGCTCTGGAGGCGGCGCAGACAGCGAGCAGGCAACAACGTCGGCACCCTGAGCTGGCTGGCGAGCCCGGAGCCCCAGTGTCTGTGGGCTGTGGAAGGGCTGCCAAGGGAAGGCGAGGGCCAGCAACACCTGGCAGCCCTCGCACCTTGCGTGTGGCAGCAGTCGCTGGACGTTCGCAATTTCGGAGCTGGGCTCTGGAGGCGGCGCAGACAGCGAGCAGGCAACAACGTCGGCACCCTGAGCTGGCTGGCGAGCCCAGAGCCCCAGTGTCTGTGGGGCTGTGGAAGGGCTGCCAAGGGAAGGCGAGGGCCAGCAACACCTGGCAGCCCTCGCACCTTTCGTGTGGCAGCAGTCGCTGGACGTTCGCAATTTCGGAGCTGGGCTCTGGAGGCGGCGCAGACAGCGAGCAGGCAACAACGTCGGCACCCTGAGCTGGCTGGCGAGCCCGGAGCCCCAGTGTCTGTGGGGCTGTGGAAGGGCTGCCAAGGGAAGGCGAGGGCCAGCAACACCTGGCAGCCCTCGCACCTTTCGTGTGGCAGCAGTCGCTGGACGTTCGCAATTTCGGAGCTGGGCTCTGGAGGCGGCGCAGACAGCGAGCAGGCAACAACGTCGGCACCCTGAGCTGGCTGGCGAGCCCGGAGCCCCAGTGTCTGTGGGGCTGTGGAAGGGCTGCCAAGGGAAGGCGAGGGCCAGCAACACCTGGCAGCCCTCGCACCTTTCGTGTGGCAGCAGTCGCTGGACGTTCGCAATTTCGGAGCTGGGCTCTGGAGGCGGCGCAGACAGCGAGCAGGCAACAACGTCGGCACCCTGAGCTGGCTGGCGAGCCCGGAGCCCCAGTGTCTGTGGGGCTGTGGAAGGGCTGCCAAGGGAAGGCGAGGGCCAGCAACACCTGGCAGCCCTCGCACCTTTCGTGTGGCAGCAGTCGCTGGACGTTCGCAATTTCGGAGCTGGGCTCTGGAGGCGGCGCAGACAGCGAGCAGGCAACAACGTCGGCACCCTGAGCTGGCTGGCGAGCCCGGAGCCCCAGTGTCTGTGGGGCTGTGGAAGGGCTGCCAAGGGAAGGCGAGGGCCAGCAACACCTGGCAGCCCTCGCACCTTTCGTGTGGCAGCAGTCGCTGGACGTTCGCAATTTCGGAGCTGGGCTCTGGAGGCGGCGCAGACAGCGAGCAGGCAACAACGTCGGCACCCTGAGCTGGCTGGCGAGCCCGGAGCCCCAGTGTCTGTGGGGCTGTGGAAGGGCTGCCAAGGGAAGGCGAGGGCCAGCAACACCTGGCAGCCCTCGCACCTTTCGTGTGGCAGCAGTCGCTGGACGTTCGCAATTTCGGAGCTGGGCTCTGGAGGCGGCGCAGACAGCGAGCAGGCAACAACGTCGGCACCCTGAGCTGGCTGGCGAGCCCGGAGCCCCAGTGTCTGTGGGGCTGTGGAAGGGCTGCCAAGGGAAGGCGAGGGCCAGCAACACCTGGCAGCCCTCGCACCTTTCGTGTGGCAGCAGTCGCTGGACGTTCGCAATTTCGAAGCTGGGCTCTGGAGGCGGCGCAGACAGCGAGCAGGCAACAACGTCGGCACCCTGAGCTGGCTGGCGAGCCCGGAGCCCCAGTGTCTGTGGGGCTGTGGAAGGGCTGCCAAGGGAAGGCGAGGGCCAGCAACACCTGGCAGCCCTCGCACCTTTCGTGTGGCAGCAGTCGCTGGACGTTCGCAATTTCGAAGCTGGGCTCTGGAGGCGGCGCAGACAGCGAGCAGGCAACAACGTCAGCACCCTGAGCTGGCTGGCGAGCCCGGAGCCCCAGTGTCTGTGGGGCTGTGGAAGGGCTGCCAAGGGAAGGCGAGGGCCAGCAACACCTGGCAGCCCTCGCACCTTTGGTGTGGGAGCAGTTACTGGACGTTCGCAATTTCGGAGCTGGGCTCTAGAGGCGGCGCAGACAGCAAGCAGGCAACAACGTCGGCACCCTGAGCTGGCTGGCGAGCCCGGAGCCCCAGTGTCTGTGGGGCTGTGGAAGGGCTGCCAAGGGAAGGCGAGGGCCAGCAACACCTGGCAGCCCTCGCACCTTGCGTGTGGCAGCAGTCGCTGGACGTTCGCAATTTCGGAGCTGGGCTCTGGAGGCGGCGCAGACAGCAAGCAGGCAACAACGTCGGCACCCTGAGCTGGCTGGCGAGCCCGGAGCCCCAGTGTCTGTGGGGCTGTGGAAGGGCTGCCAAGAGAAGGCGAGGGCCAGCAACACCTGGCAGTCCTGGCACCTTTCGTGTGGGAGCAATCACTGGACGTTCGCAATTTCGGAGCTGGGCTCTGGAGGCGGCGCAGACAGCAAGCAGGCAACAACGTCAGCACCCTGAGCTGGCTGGCGAGCCCGGAGCCCCACTGTCTGTGGGGCTGTGGAAGGGCTGCCAAGGGAAGGCGAGGGCCAGCAACACCTGGCAGCCCTCGCACCTTTCGTGTGGCAGCAGTCGCTGGACGTTCGCAATTTCGGAGCTGGGCTCTGGAGGCGGCGCAGACAGCGAGCAGGCAACAACGTCGGCACCCTGAGCTGGCTGGCGAGCCCGGAGCCCCAGTGTCTGTGGGGCTGTGGAAGGGCTGCCAAGGGAAGGCGAGGGCCAGCAACACCTGGCAGCCCTCGCACCTTGCGTGTGGCAGCAGTCGCTGGACGTTCGCAATTTCGGAGCTGGGCTCTGGAGGCGGCGCAGACAGCGAGCAGGCAACAACGTCGGCACCCTGAGCTGGCTGGCGAGCCCGGAGCCCCAGTGTCTGTGGGGCTGTGGAAGGGCTGCCAAGAGAAGGCGAGGGCCAGCAACACCTGGCAGCCCTCGCACCTTTGGTGTGGGAGCAGTTACTGGACGTTCGCAATTTCGGAGCTGGGCTCTAGAGGCGGCGCAGACAGCAAGCAGGCAACAACGTCGGCACCCTGAGCTGGCTGGCGAGCCCGGAGCCCCAGTGTCTGTGGGGCTGTGGAAGGGCTGCCAAGGGAAGGCGAGGGCCAGCAACACCTGGCAGCCCTCGCACCTTGCGTGTGGCAGCAGTCGCTGGACGTTCGCAATTTCGGAGCTGGGCTCTGGAGGCGGCGCAGACAGCAAGCAGGCAACAACGTCGGCACCCTGAGCTGGCTGGCGAGCCCGGAGCCCCAGTGTCTGTGGGGCTGTGGAAGGGCTGCCAAGAGAAGGCGAGGGCCAGCAACACCTGGCAGTCCTGGCACCTTTCGTGTGGGAGCAATCACTGGACGTTCGCAATTTCGGAGCTGGGCTCTGGAGGCGGCGCAGACAGCAAGCAGGCAACAACGTCGGCACCCTGAGCTGGCTGGCGAGCCCGGAGCCCCACTGTCTGTGGGGCTGTGGAAGGGCTGCCAAGGGAAGGCGAGGGCCAGCCACACCTGGCAGCCCTCGCACCTTTGGTGTGGGAGCAGTCGCTGGACGTTCGCAATTTCGGAGCTGGGCTCTGGAGGCGGCGCAGACAGCGAGCAGGCAACAACGTCGGCACCCTGAGCTGGCTGGCGAGCCCGGAGCCCCAGTGTCTGTGGGGCTGTGGAAGGGCTGCCAAGGGAAGGCGAGGGCCAGCAACACCTGGCAGCCCTCGCACCTTGCGTGTGGCAGCAGTCGCTGGACGTTCGCAATTTCGGAGCTGGGCTCTGGAGGCGGCGCAGACAGCGAGCAGGCAACAACGTCGGCACCCTGAGCTGGCTGGCGAGCCCGGAGCCCCAGTGTCTGTGGGGCTGTGGAAGGGCTGCCAAGAGAAGGCGAGGGCCAGCAACACCTGGCAGTCCTGGCACCTTTCGTGTGGGAGCAATCACTGGACGTTCGCAATTTCGGAGCTGGGCTCTGGAGGCGGCGCAGACAGCAAGCAGGCAACAACGTCGGCACCCTGAGCTGGCTGGCGAGCCCGGAGCCCCAGTGTCTGTGGGGCTGTGGAAGGGCTGCCAAGGGAAGGCGAGGGCCAGCAACACCTGGCAGCCCTCGCACCTTTGGTGTGGGAGCAGTCGCTGGACGTTCGCAATTTCGGAGCTGGGCTCTGGAGGCGGCGCAGACAGCGAGCAGGCAACAACGTCGGCACCCTGAGCTGGCTGGCGAGCCCGGAGCCCCAGTGTCTGTGGGGCTGTGGAAGGGCTGCCAAGGGAAGGCGAGGGCCAGCAACACCTGGCAGCCCTCGCACCTTGCGTGTGGCAGCAGTCGCTGGACGTTCGCAATTTCGGAGCTGGGCTCTGGAGGCGGCGCAGACAGCGAGCAGGCAACAACGTCGGCACCCTGAGCTGGCTGGCGAGCCCAGAGCCCCAGTGTCTGTGGGGCTGTGGAAGGGCTGCCAAGGGAAGGCGAGGGCCAGCAACACCTGGCAGCCCTCGCACCTTTCGTGTGGCAGCAGTCGCTGGACGTTCGCAATTTCGGAGCTGGGCTCTGGAGGCGGCGCAGACAGCGAGCAGGCAACAACGTCGGCACCCTGAGCTGGCTGGCGAGCCCGGAGCCCCAGTGTCTGTGGGGCTGTGGAAGGGCTGCCAAGGGAAGGCGAGGGCCAGCAACACCTGGCAGCCCTCGCACCTTTCGTGTGGCAGCAGTCGCTGGACGTTCGCAATTTCGGAGCTGGGCTCTGGAGGCGGCGCAGACAGCGAGCAGGCAACAACGTCGGCACCCTGAGCTGGCTGGCGAGCCCGGAGCCCCAGTGTCTGTGGGGCTGTGGAAGGGCTGCCAAGGGAAGGCGAGGGCCAGCAACACCTGGCAGCCCTCGCACCTTTCGTGTGGCAGCAGTCGCTGGACGTTCGCAATTTCGGAGCTGGGCTCTGGAGGCGGCGCAGACAGCGAGCAGGCAACAACGTCGGCACCCTGAGCTGGCTGGCGAGCCCGGAGCCCCAGTGTCTGTGGGGCTGTGGAAGGGCTGCCAAGGGAAGGCGAGGGCCAGCAACACCTGGCAGCCCTCGCACCTTTGGTGTGGGAGCAGTCGCTGGACGTTCGCAATTTCGGAGCTGGGCTCTGGAGGCGGCGCAGACAGCGAGCAGGCAACAACGTCGGCACCCTGAGCTGGCTGGCGAGCCCGGAGCCCCAGTGTCTGTGGGGCTGTGGAAGGGCTGCCAAGGGAAGGCGAGGGCCAGCAACACCTGGCAGCCCTCGCACCTTTCGTGTGGCAGCAGTCGCTGGACGTTCGCAATTTCGGAGCTGGGCTCTGGAGGCGGCGCAGACAGCGAGCAGGCAACAACGTCGGCACCCTGAGCTGGCTGGCGAGCCCGGAGCCCCAGTGTCTGTGGGGCTGTGGAAGGGCTGCCAAGGGAAGGCGAGGGCCAGCAACACCTGGCAGCCCTCGCACCTTTCGTGTGGCAGCAGTCGCTGGACGTTCGCAATTTCGGAGCTGGGCTCTGGAGGCGGCGCAGACAGCGAGCAGGCAACAACGTCGGCACCCTGAGCTGGCTGGCGAGCCCGGAGCCCCAGTGTCTGTGGGGCTGTGGAAGGGCTGCCAAGGGAAGGCGAGGGCCAGCAACACCTGGCAGCCCTCGCACCTTTCGTGTGGCAGCAGTCGCTGGACGTTCGCAATTTCGAAGCTGGGCTCTGGAGGCGGCGCAGACAGCGAGCAGGCAACAACGTCAGCACCCTGAGCTGGCTGGCGAGCCCGGAGCCCCAGTGTCTGTGGGGCTGTGGAAGGGCTGCCAAGGGAAGGCGAGGGCCAGCAACACCTGGCAGCCCTCGCACCTTTGGTGTGGGAGCAGTTACTGGACGTTCGCAATTTCGGAGCTGGGCTCTAGAGGCGGCGCAGACAGCAAGCAGGCAACAACGTCGGCACCCTGAGCTGGCTGGCGAGGCCGGAGCCCCAGTGTCTGTGGGGCTGTGGAAGGGCTGCCAAGGGAAGGCGAGGGCCAGCAACACCTGGCAGCCCTCGCACCTTGCGTGTGGCAGCAGTCGCTGGACGTTCGCAATTTCGGAGCTGGGCTCTGGAGGCGGCGCAGACAGCAAGCAGGCAACAACGTCGGCACCCTGAGCTGGCTGGCGAGCCCGGAGCCCCAGTGTCTGTGGGGCTGTGGAAGGGCTGCCAAGAGAAGGCGAGGGCCAGCAACACCTGGCAGTCCTGGCACCTTTCGTGTGGGAGCAATCACTGGACGTTCGCAATTTCGGAGCTGGGCTCTGGAGGCGGCGCAGACAGCAAGCAGGCAACAACGTCGGCACCCTCAGCTGGCTGGCGAGCCCAGAGCCCCACTGTCTGTGGGGCTGTGGAAGGGCTGCCAAGGGAAGGCGAGGGCCAGCAACACCTGGCAGCCCTCGCACCTTTCGTGTGGCAGCAGTCGCTGGACGTTCGCAATTTCGGAGCTGGGCTCTGGAGGCGGCGCAGACAGCAAGCAGGCAACAACGTCGGCACCCTGAGCTGGCTGGCGAGCCCGGAGCCCCAGTGTCTGTGGGGCTGTGGAAGGGCTGCCAAGAGAAGGCGAGGGCCAGCAACACCTGGCAGTCCTGGCACCTTTCGTGTGGGAGCAATCACTGGACGTTCGCAATTTCGGAGCTGGGCTCTGGAGGCGGCGCAGACAGCAAGCAGGCAACAACGTCGGCACCCTGAGCTGGCTGGCGAGCCCGGAGCCCCAGTGTCTGTGGGGCTGTGGAAGGGCTGCCAAGGGAAGGCGAGGGCCAGCAACACCTGGCAGCCCTCGCACCTTTCGTGTGGCAGCAGTCGCTGGACGTTCGCAATTTCGGAGCTGGGCTCTGGAGGCGGCGCAGACAGCGAGCAGGCAACAACGTCGGCACCCTGAGCTGGCTGGCGAGCCCGGAGCCCCAGTGTCTGTGGGGCTGTGGAAGGGCTGCCAAGGGAAGGCGAGGGCCAGCAACACCTGGCAGCCCTCGCACCTTTCGTGTGGCAGCAGTCGCTGGACGTTCGCAATTTCGGAGCTGGGCTCTGGAGGCGGCGCAGACAGCGAGCAGGCAACAACGTCGGCACCCTGAGCTGGCTGGCGAGCCCAGAGCCCCAGTGTCTGTGGGGCTGTGGAAGGGCTGCCAAGGGAAGGCGAGGGCCAGCAACACCTGGCAGCCCTCGCACCTTTCGTGTGGCAGCAGTCGCTGGACGTTCGCAATTTCGGAGCTGGGCTCTGGAGGCGGTGCAGACAGCGAGCAGGCAACAACGTCGGCACCCTGAGCTGGCTGGCGAGCCCGGAGCCCCAGTGTCTGTGGGGCTGTGGAAGGGCTGCCAAGGGAAGGCGAGGGCCAGCAACACCTGGCAGCCCTCGCACCTTTCGTGTGGCAGCAGTCGCTGGACGTTCGCAATTTCGGAGCTGGGCTCTGGAGGCGGCGCAGACAGCGAGCAGGCAACAACGTCGGCACCCTGAGCTGGCTGGCGAGCC
This sequence comes from Aptenodytes patagonicus, assembly GCF_965638725.1. Lineage (NCBI taxonomy): Eukaryota > Metazoa > Chordata > Aves > Sphenisciformes > Spheniscidae > Aptenodytes > Aptenodytes patagonicus. The sequence goes on along the minus strand of NW_027472273.1, from coordinate 39,008 downwards.
CGGAGCCCCAGTGTCTGTGGGGCTGTGGAAGGGCTGCCAAGGGAAGGCGAGGGCCAGCAACACCTGGCAGCCCTCGCACCTTTCGTGTGGCAGCAGTCGCTGGACGTTCGCAATTTCGGAGCTGGGCTCTGGAGGCGGCGCAGACAGCGAGCAGGCAACAACGTCGGCACCCTGAGCTGGCTGGCGAGCCCGGAGCCCCAGTGTCTGTGGGGCTGTGGAAGGGCTGCCAAGGGAAGGCGAGGGCCAGCAACACCTGGCAGCCCTCGCACCTTTCGTGTGGCAGCAGTCGCTGGACGTTCGCAATTTCGGAGCTGGGCTCTGGAGGCGGCGCAGACAGCGAGCAGGCAACAACGTCGGCACCCTGAGCTGGCTGGCGAGCCCGGAGCCCCAGTGTCTGTGGGGCTGTGGAAGGGCTGCCAAGGGAAGGCGAGGGCCAGCAACACCTGGCAGCCCTCGCACCTTTCGTGTGGCAGCAGTCGCTGGACGTTCGCAATTTCGGAGCTGGGCTCTGGAGGCGGCGCAGACAGCGAGCAGGCAACAACGTCGGCACCCTGAGCTGGCTGGCGAGCCCGGAGCCCCAGTGTCTGTGGGGCTGTGGAAGGGCTGCCAAGGGAAGGCGAGGGCCAGCAACACCTGGCAGCCCTCGCACCTTTCGTGTGGCAGCAGTCGCTGGACGTTCGCAATTTCGGAGCTGGGCTCTGGAGGCGGCGCAGACAGCGAGCAGGCAACAACGTCGGCACCCTGAGCTGGCTGGCGAGCCCGGAGCCCCAGTGTCTGTGGGGCTGTGGAAGGGCTGCCAAGGGAAGGCGAGGGCCAGCAACACCTGGCAGCCCTCGCACCTTTCGTGTGGCAGCAGTCGCTGGACGTTCGCAATTTCGAAGCTGGGCTCTGGAGGCGGCGCAGACAGCGAGCAGGCAACAACGTCAGCACCCTGAGCTGGCTGGCGAGCCCGGAGCCCCAGTGTCTGTGGGGCTGTGGAAGGGCTGCCAAGGGAAGGCGAGGGCCAGCAACACCTGGCAGCCCTCGCACCTTTGGTGTGGGAGCAGTTACTGGACGTTCGCAATTTCGGAGCTGGGCTCTAGAGGCGGCGCAGACAGCAAGCAGGCAACAACGTCGGCACCCTGAGCTGGCTGGCGAGCCCGGAGCCCCAGTGTCTGTGGGGCTGTGGAAGGGCTGCCAAGGGAAGGCGAGGGCCAGCAACACCTGGCAGCCCTCGCACCTTGCGTGTGGCAGCAGTCGCTGGACGTTCGCAATTTCGGAGCTGGGCTCTGGAGGCGGCGCAGACAGCAAGCAGGCAACAACGTCGGCACCCTGAGCTGGCTGGCGAGCCCGGAGCCCCAGTGTCTGTGGGGCTGTGGAAGGGCTGCCAAGAGAAGGCGAGGGCCAGCAACACCTGGCAGTCCTGGCACCTTTCGTGTGGGAGCAATCACTGGACGTTCGCAATTTCGGAGCTGGGCTCTGGAGGCGGCGCAGACAGCAAGCAGGCAACAACGTCGGCACCCTCAGCTGGCTGGCGAGCCCGGAGCCCCACTGTCTGTGGGGCTGTGGAAGGGCTGCCAAGGGAAGGCGAGGGCCAGCAACACCTGGCAGCCCTCGCACCTTTCGTGTGGCAGCAGTCGCTGGACGTTCGCAATTTCGGAGCTGGGCTCTGGAGGCGGCGCAGACAGCGAGCAGGCAACAACGTCGGCACCCTGAGCTGGCTGGCGAGCCCGGAGCCCCAGTGTCTGTGGGGCTGTGGAAGGGCTGCCAAGGGAAGGCGAGGGCCAGCAACACCTGGCAGCCCTCGCACCTTGCGTGTGGCAGCAGTCGCTGGACGTTCGCAATTTCGGAGCTGGGCTCTGGAGGCGGCGCAGACAGCGAGCAGGCAACAACGTCGGCACCCTGAGCTGGCTGGCGAGCCCGGAGCCCCAGTGTCTGTGGGGCTGTGGAAGGGCTGCCAAGAGAAGGCGAGGGCCAGCAACACCTGGCAGTCCTGGCACCTTTCGTGTGGGAGCAATCACTGGACGTTCGCAATTTCGGAGCTGGGCTCTGGAGGCGGCGCAGACAGCAAGCAGGCAACAACGTCGGCACCCTGAGCTGGCTGGCGAGCCCGGAGCCCCAGTGTCTGTGGGGCTGTGGAAGGGCTGCCAAGGGAAGGCGAGGGCCAGCAACACCTGGCAGCCCTCGCACCTTTGGTGTGGCAGCAGTCGCTGGACGTTCGCAATTTCGGAGCTGGGCTCTGGAGGCGGCGCAGACAGCGAGCAGGCAACAACGTCGGCACCCTGAGCTGGCTGGCGAGCCCGGAGCCCCAGTGTCTGTGGGGCTGTGGAAGGGCTGCCAAGGGAAGGCGAGGGCCAGCAACACCTGGCAGCCCTCGCACCTTGCGTGTGGCAGCAGTCGCTGGACGTTCGCAATTTCGGAGCTGGGCTCTGGAGGCGGCGCAGACAGCAAGCAGGCAACAACGTCGGCACCCTGAGCTGGCTGGCGAGCCCGGAGCCCCAGTGTCTGTGGGGCTGTGGAAGGGCTGCCAAGAGAAGGCGAGGGCCAGCAACACCTGGCAGCCCTCGCACCTTTCGTGTGGGAGCAATCGCTGGACGTTCGCAATTTCGGAGCTGGGCTCTGGAGGCGGCGCAGACAGCAAGCAGGCAACAACGTCGGCACCCTGAGCTGGCTGGCGAGCCCGGAGCCCCACTGTCTGTGGGGCTGTGGAAGGGCTGCCAAGGGAAGGCGAGGGCCAGCAACACCTGGCAGCCCTCGCACCTTTCGTGTGGCAGCAGTCGCTGGACGTTCGCAATTTCGGAGCTGGGCTCTGGAGGCGGCGCAGACAGCGAGCAGGCAACAACGTCGGCACCCTGAGCTGGCTGGCGAGCCCAGAGCCCCAGTGTCTGTGGGGCTGTGGAAGGGCTGCCAAGGGAAGGCGAGGGCCAGCAACACCTGGCAGCCCTCGCACCTTTGGTGTGGGAGCAGTCGCTGGACGTTCGCAATTTCGGAGCTGGGCTCTGGAGGCGGCGCAGACAGCGAGCAGGCAACAACGTCGGCACCCTGAGCTGGCTGGCGAGCCCGGAGCCCCAGTGTCTGTGGGGCTGTGGAAGGGCTGCCAAGGGAAGGCGAGGGCCAGCAACACCTGGCAGCCCTCGCACCTTTGGTGTGGGAGCAGTCGCTGGACGTTCGCAATTTCGGAGCTGGGCTCTGGAGGCGGCGCAGACAGCGAGCAGGCAACAACGTCGGCACCCTGAGCTGGCTGGCGAGCCCGGAGCCCCAGTGTCTGTGGGGCTGTGGAAGGGCTGCCAAGGGAAGGCGAGGGCCAGTAACACCTGGCAGCCCTCGCACCTTGCGTGTGGCAGCAGTCGCTGGACGTTCGCAATTTCGGAGCTGGGCTCTGGAGGCGGCGCAGACAGCGAGCAGGCAACAACGTCGGCACCCTGAGCTGGCTGGCGAGCCCGGAGCCCCAGTGTCTGTGGGGCTGTGGAAGGGCTGCCAAGAGAAGGCGAGGGCCAGCAACACCTGGCAGTCCTGGCACCTTTCGTGTGGGAGCAATCACTGGACGTTCGCAATTTCGGAGCTGGGCTCTGGAGGCGGCGCAGACAGCGAGCAGGCAACAACGTCGGCACCCTGAGCTGGCTGGCGAGCCCGGAGCCCCAGTGTCTGTGGGGCTGTGGAAGGGCTGCCAAGGGAAGGCGAGGGCCAGCAACACCTGGCAGCCCTCGCACCTTTCGTGTGGCAGCAGTCGCTGGACGTTCGCAATTTCGGAGCTGGGCTCTGGAGGCGGCGCAGACAGCGAGCAGGCAACAACGTCGGCACCCTGAGCTGGCTGGCGAGCCCGGAGCCCCAGTGTCTGTGGGGCTGTGGAAGGGCTGCCAAGGGAAGGCGAGGGCCAGCAACACCTGGCAGCCCTCGCACCTTTCGTGTGGCAGCAGTCGCTGGACGTTCGCAATTTCGGAGCTGGGCTCTGGAGGCGGCGCAGACAGCGAGCAGGCAACAACGTCGGCACCCTGAGCTGGCTGGCGAGCCCGGAGCCCCAGTGTCTGTGGGGCTGTGGAAGGGCTGCCAAGAGAAGGCGAGGGCCAGCAACACCTGGCAGTCCTGGCACCTTTCGTGTGGGAGCAATCACTGGACGTTCGCAATTTCGGAGCTGGGCTCTGGAGGCGGCGCAGACAGCAAGCAGGCAACAACGTCGGCACCCTGAGCTGGCTGGCGAGCCCGGAGCCCCACTGTCTGTGGGGCTGTGGAAGGGCTGCCAAGGGAAGGCGAGGGCCAGCAACACCTGGCAGCCCTCGCACCTTTCGTGTGGCAGCAGTCGCTGGACGTTCGCAATTTCGGAGCTGGGCTCTGGAGGCGGCGCAGACAGCAAGCAGGCAACAACGTCGGCACCCTGAGCTGGCTGGCGAGCCCGGAGCCCCAGTGTCTGTGGGGCTGTGGAAGGGCTGCCAAGGGAAGGCGAGGGCCAGCAACACCTGGCAGCCCTCGCACCTTTCGTGTGGCAGCAGTCGCTGGACGTTCGCAATTTCGGAGCTGGGCTCTGGAGGCGGCGCAGACAGCGAGCAGGCAACAACGTCGGCACCCTGAGCTGGCTGGCGAGCCCGGAGCCCCAGTGTCTGTGGGGCTGTGGAAGGGCTGCCAAGGGAAGGCGAGGGCCAGCAACACCTGGCAGTCCTGGCACCTTTCGTGTGGGAGCAATCACTGGACGTTCGCAATTTCGGAGCTGGGCTCTGGAGGCGGCGCAGACAGCAAGCAGGCAACAACGTCGGCACCCTGAGCTGGCTGGCGAGCCCGGAGCCCCAGTGTCTGTGGGGCTGTGGAAGGGCTGCCAAGGGAAGGCGAGGGCCAGCAACACCTGGCAGCCCTCGCACCTTTGGTGTGGGAGCAGTCGCTGGACGTTCGCAATTTCGGAGCTGGGCTCTGGAGGCGGCGCAGACAGCGAGCAGGCAACAACGTCGGCACCCTGAGCTGGCTGGCGAGCCCGGAGCCCCAGTGTCTGTGGGGCTGTGGAAGGGCTGCCAAGGGAAGGCGAGGGCCAGCAACACCTGGCAGCCCTCGCACCTTTCGTGTGGCAGCAGTCGCTGGACGTTCGCAATTTCGGAGCTGGGCTCTGGAGGCGGCGCAGACAGCGAGCAGGCAACAACGTCGGCACCCTGAGCTGGCTGGCGAGCCCGGAGCCCCAGTGTCTGTGGGGCTGTGGAAGGGCTGCCAAGGGAAGGCGAGGGCCAGCAACACCTGGCAGCCCTCGCACCTTTCGTGTGGCAGCAGTCGCTGGACGTTCGCAATTTCGGAGCTGGGCTCTGGAGGCGGCGCAGACAGCGAGCAGGCAACAACGTCGGCACCCTGAGCTGGCTGGCGAGCCCGGAGCCCCACTGTCTGTGGGGCTGTGGAAGGGCTGCCAAGGGAAGGCGAGGGCCAGCAACACCTGGCAGCCCTCGCACCTTTCGTGTGGCAGCAGTCGCTGGACGTTCGCAATTTCGGAGCTGGGCTCTGGAGGCGGCGCAGACAGCGAGCAGGCAACAACGTCGGCACCCTGAGCTGGCTGGCGAGCCCGGAGCCCGAGTGTCTGTGGGGCTGTGGAAGGGCTGCCAAGGGAAGGCGAGGGCCAGCAACACCTGGCAGCCCTCGCACCTTGCGTGTGGCAGCAGTCGCTGGACGTTCGCAATTTCGGAGCTGGGCTCTGGAGGCGGCGCAGACAGCAAGCAGGCAACAACGTCGGCACCCTGAGCTGGCTGGCGAGCCCGGAGCCCCAGTGTCTGTGGGGCTGTGGAAGGGCTGCCAAGGGAAGGCGAGGGCCAGCAACACCTGGCAGCCCTCGCACCTTTCGTGTGGCAGCAGTCGCTGGACGTTCGCAATTTCGGAGCTGGGCTCTGGAGGCGGCGCAGACAGCGAGCAGGCAACAACGTCGGCACCCTGAGCTGGCTGGCGAGCCCGGAGCCCCAGTGTCTGTGGGGCTGTGGAAGGGCTGCCAAGGGAAGGCGAGGGCCAGCCACACCTGGCAGCCCTCGCACCTTTCGTGTGGGAGCAATCGCTGGACGTTCGCAATTTCGGAGCTGGGCTCTGGAGGCGGCGCAGACAGCGAGCAGGCAACAACGTCGGCACCCTGAGCTGGCTGGCGAGCCCGGAGCCCCAGTGTCTGTGGGGCTGTGGAAGGGCTGCCAAGGGAAGGCGAGGGCCAGCAACACCTGGCAGCCCTCGCACCTTTCGTGTGGCAGCAGTCGCTGGACGTTCGCAATTTCGGAGCTGGGCTCTGGAGGCGGCGCAGACAGCGAGCAGGCAACAACGTCGGCACCCTGAGCTGGCTGGCGAGCCCGGAGCCCCAGTGTCTGTGGGGCTGTGGAAGGGCTGCCAAGGGAAGGCGAGGGCCAGCCACACCTGGCAGCCCTCGCACCTTTGGTGTGGGAGCAGTCGCTGGACGTTCGCAATTTCGGAGCTGGGCTCTGGAGGCGGCGCAGACAGCGAGCAGGCAACAACGTCGGCACCCTGAGCTGGCTGGCGAGCCCAGAGCCCCAGTGTCTGTGGGGCTGTGGAAGGGCTGCCAAGGGAAGGCGAGGGCCAGCAACACCTGGCAGCCCTCGCACCTTTCGTGTGGCAGCAGTCGCTGGACGTTCGCAATTTCGGAGCTGGGCTCTGGAGGCGGCGCAGACAGCGAGCAGGCAACAACGTCGGCACCCTGAGCTGGCTGGCGAGCCCGGAGCCCCACTGTCTGTGGGACTGTGGAAGGGCTGCCAAGGGAAGGCGAGGGCCAGCAACACCTGGCAGCCCTCGCACCTTTCGTGTGGGAGCAGTCGCTGGACGTTCGCAATTTCAGAGCTGGGCTCTGGCGGCGGCGCAGACAGCGAGCAGGCAACAACGTCGGCACCCTGAGCTGGCTGGCGAGCCCGGAGCCCGAGTGTCTGTGGGGCTGTGGAAGGGCTGCCAAGGGAAGGCGAGGGCCAGCAACACCTGGCAGCCCTCGCACCTTTCGTGTGGCAGCAGTCGCTGGACGTTCGCAATTTCGGAGCTGGGCTCTGGAGGCGGCGCAGACAGCGAGCAGGCAACAACGTCGGCACCCTGAGCTGGCTGGCGAGCCCGGAGCCCCAGTGTCTGTGGGGCTGTGGAAGGGCTGCCAAGGGAAGGCGAGGGCCAGCAACACCTGGCAGCCCTCGCACCTTTGGTGTGGCAGCAGTCGCTGGACGTTCGCAATTTCGGAGCTGGGCTCTGGAGGCGGCGCAGACAGCGAGCAGGCAACAACGTCGGCACCCTGAGCTGGCTGGCGAGCCCGGAGCCCCAGTGTCTGTGGGGCTGTGGAAGGGCTGCCAAGGGAAGGCGAGGGCCAGCCACACCTGGCAGCCCTCGCACCTTTCGTGTGGGAGCAATCGCTGGACGTTCGCAATTTCGGAGCTGGGCTCTGGAGGCGGCGCAGACAGCGAGCAGGCAACAACGTCGGCACCCTGAGCTGGCTGGCGAGCCCGGAGCCCCAGTGTCTGTGGGGCTGTGGAAGGGCTGCCAAGGGAAGGCGAGGGCCAGCAACACCTGGCAGCCCTCGCACCTTTCGTGTGGCAGCAGTCGCTGGACGTTCGCAATTTCGGAGCTGGGCTCTGGAGGTGGCGCAGACAGCGAGCAGGCAACAACGTCGGCACCCTGAGCTGGCTGGCGAGCCCGGAGCCCCAGTGTCTGTGGGGCTGTGGAAGGGCTGCCAAGGGAAGGCGAGGGCCAGCAACACCTGGCAGCCCTCGCACCTTTCGTGTGGCAGCAGTCGCTGGACGTTCGCAATTTCGGAGCTGGGCTCTGGAGGCGGCGCAGACAGTGAGCAGGCAACAACGTCGGCACCCTGAGCTGGCTGGCGAGCCCGGAGCCCCACTGTCTGTGGGGCTGTGGAAGGGCTGCCAAGGGAAGGCGAGGGCCAGCCACACCTGGCAGCCCTCGCACCTTTCGTGTGGGAGCAATCGCTGGACGTTCGCAATTTCGGAGCTGGGCTCTGGAGGCGGCGCAGACAGCGAGCAGGCAACAACGTCGGCACCCTGAGCTGGCTGGCGAGCCCGGAGCCCCAGTGTCTGTGGGGCTGTGGAAGGGCTGCCAAGGGAAGGCGAGGGCCAGCAACACCTGGCAGCCCTCGCACCTTTGGTGTGGGAGCAGTCGCTGGACGTTCGCAATTTCGGAGCTGGGCTCTGGAGGCGGCGCAGACAGCGAGCAGGCAACAACGTCGGCACCCTGAGCTGGCTGGCGAGCCCGGAGCCCCAGTGTCTGTGGGGCTGTGGAAGGGCTGCCAAGGGAAGGCGAGGGCCAGCCACACCTGGCAGCCCTCGCACCTTTGGTGTGGGAGCAGTCGCTGGACGTTCGCAATTTCGGAGCTGGGCTCTGGAGGCGGCGCAGACAGCGAGCAGGCAACAACGTCGGCACCCTGAGCTGGCTGGCGAGCCCAGAGCCCCAGTGTCTGTGGGGCTGTGGAAGGGCTGCCAAGGGAAGGCGAGGGCCAGCAACACCTGGCAGCCCTCGCACCTTTCGTGTGGCAGCAGTCGCTGGACGTTCGCAATTTCGGAGCTGGGCTCTGGAGGCGGCGCAGACAGCGAGCAGGCAACAACGTCGGCACCCTGAGCTGGCTGGCGAGCCCGGAGCCCCACTGTCTGTGGGACTGTGGAAGGGCTGCCAAGGGAAGGCGAGGGCCAGCAACACCTGGCAGCCCTCGCACCTTTCGTGTGGCAGCAGTCGCTGGACGTTCGCAATTTCGGAGCTGGGCTCTGGAGGCGGCGCAGACAGCGAGCAGGCAACAACGTCGGCACCCTGAGCTGGCTGGCGAGCCCGGAGCCCCAGTGTCTGTGGGGCTGTGGAAGGGCTGCCAAGGGAAGGCGAGGGCCAGCAACACCTGGCAGCCCTCGCACCTTTCGTGTGGCAGCAGTCGCTGGACGTTCGCAATTTCGGAGCTGGGCTCTGGAGGCGGCGCAGACAGCGAGCAGGCAACAACGTCGGCACCCTGAGCTGGCTGGCGAGCCCGGAGCCCCAGTGTCTGTGGGGCTGTGGAAGGGCTGCCAAGGGAAGGCGAGGGCCAGCAACACCTGGCAGCCCTCGCACCTTGCGTGTGGGAGCAGTCGCTGGGCGTTCGCAATTTCGGAGCTGGGCTCTGGAGGCGGCGCAGACAGCGAGCAGGCAACAACGTCGGCACCCTGAGCTGGCTGGCGAGCCCGGAGCCCCAGTGTCTGTGGGGCTGTGGAAGGGCTGCCAAGGGAAGGCGAGGGCCAGCAACACCTGGCAGCCCTCGCACCTTTCGTGTGGCAGCAGTCGCTGGACGTTCGCAATTTCGGAGCTGGGCTCTGGAGGCGGCGCAGACAGCGAGCAGGCAACAACGTCGGCACCCTGAGCTGGCTGGCGAGCCCGGAGCCCCACTGTCTGTGGGGCTGTGGAAGGGCTGCCAAGGGAAGGCGAGGGCCAGCAACACCTGGCAGCCCTCGCACCTTTCGTGTGGCAGCAGTCGCTGGACGTTCGCAATTTCGGAGCTGGGCTCTGGAGGCGGCGCAGACAGCGAGCAGGCAACAACGTCGGCACCCTGAGCTGGCTGGCGAGCCCGGAGCCCGAGTGTCTGTGGGGCTGTGGAAGGGCTGCCAAGGGAAGGCGAGGGCCAGCAACACCTGGCAGCCCTCGCACCTTGCGTGTGGCAGCAGTCGCTGGACGTTCGCAATTTCGGAGCTGGGCTCTGGAGGCGGCGCAGACAGCAAGCAGGCAACAACGTCGGCACCCTGAGCTGGCTGGCGAGCCCGGAGCCCCAGTGTCTGTGGGGCTGTGGAAGGGCTGCCAAGGGAAGGCGAGGGCCAGCAACACCTGGCAGCCCTCGCACCTTTCGTGTGGCAGCAGTCGCTGGACGTTCGCAATTTCGGAGCTGGGCTCTGGAGGCGGCGCAGACAGCGAGCAGGCAACAACGTCGGCACCCTGAGCTGGCTGGCGAGCCCGGAGCCCCAGTGTCTGTGGGGCTGTGGAAGGGCTGCCAAGGGAAGGCGAGGGCCAGCCACACCTGGCAGCCCTCGCACCTTTCGTGTGGGAGCAATCGCTGGACGTTCGCAATTTCGGAGCTGGGCTCTGGAGGCGGCGCAGACAGCGAGCAGGCAACAACGTCGGCACCCTGAGCTGGCTGGCGAGCCCGGAGCCCCAGTGTCTGTGGGGCTGTGGAAGGGCTGCCAAGGGAAGGCGAGGGCCAGCAACACCTGGCAGCCCTCGCACCTTTCGTGTGGCAGCAGTCGCTGGACGTTCGCAATTTCGGAGCTGGGCTCTGGAGGCGGCGCAGACAGCGAGCAGGCAACAACGTCGGCACCCTGAGCTGGCTGGCGAGCCCGGAGCCCCAGTGTCTGTGGGGCTGTGGAAGGGCTGCCAAGGGAAGGCGAGGGCCAGCCACACCTGGCAGCCCTCGCACCTTTGGTGTGGGAGCAGTCGCTGGACGTTCGCAATTTCGGAGCTGGGCTCTGGAGGCGGCGCAGACAGCGAGCAGGCAACAACGTCGGCACCCTGAGCTGGCTGGCGAGCCCAGAGCCCCAGTGTCTGTGGGGCTGTGGAAGGGCTGCCAAGGGAAGGCGAGGGCCAGCAACACCTGGCAGCCCTCGCACCTTTCGTGTGGCAGCAGTCGCTGGACGTTCGCAATTTCGGAGCTGGGCTCTGGAGGCGGCGCAGACAGCGAGCAGGCAACAACGTCGGCACCCTGAGCTGGCTGGCGAGCCCGGAGCCCCACTGTCTGTGGGACTGTGGAAGGGCTGCCAAGGGAAGGCGAGGGCCAGCAACACCTGGCAGCCCTCGCACCTTTCGTGTGGGAGCAGTCGCTGGACGTTCGCAATTTCAGAGCTGGGCTCTGGCGGCGGCGCAGACAGCGAGCAGGCAACAACGTCGGCACCCTGAGCTGGCTGGCGAGCCCGGAGCCCGAGTGTCTGTGGGGCTGTGGAAGGGCTGCCAAGGGAAGGCGAGGGCCAGCAACACCTGGCAGCCCTCGCACCTTTCGTGTGGCAGCAGTCGCTGGACGTTCGCAATTTCGGAGCTGGGCTCTGGAGGCGGCGCAGACAGCGAGCAGGCAACAACGTCGGCACCCTGAGCTGGCTGGCGAGCCCGGAGCCCCAGTGTCTGTGGGGCTGTGGAAGGGCTGCCAAGGGAAGGCGAGGGCCAGCAACACCTGGCAGCCCTCGCACCTTTGGTGTGGCAGCAGTCGCTGGACGTTCGCAATTTCGGAGCTGGGCTCTGGAGGCGGCGCAGACAGCGAGCAGGCAACAACGTCGGCACCCTGAGCTGGCTGGCGAGCCCGGAGCCCCAGTGTCTGTGGGGCTGTGGAAGGGCTGCCAAGGGAAGGCGAGGGCCAGCCACACCTGGCAGCCCTCGCACCTTTCGTGTGGGAGCAATCGCTGGACGTTCGCAATTTCGGAGCTGGGCTCTGGAGGCGGCGCAGACAGCGAGCAGGCAACAACGTCGGCACCCTGAGCTGGCTGGCGAGCCCGGAGCCCCAGTGTCTGTGGGGCTGTGGAAGGGCTGCCAAGGGAAGGCGAGGGCCAGCAACACCTGGCAGCCCTCGCACCTTTCGTGTGGCAGCAGTCGCTGGACGTTCGCAATTTCGGAGCTGGGCTCTGGAGGTGGCGCAGACAGCGAGCAGGCAACAACGTCGGCACCCTGAGCTGGCTGGCGAGCCCGGAGCCCCAGTGTCTGTGGGGCTGTGGAAGGGCTGCCAAGGGAAGGCGAGGGCCAGCAACACCTGGCAGCCCTCGCACCTTTCGTGTGGCAGCAGTCGCTGGACGTTCGCAATTTCGGAGCTGGGCTCTGGAGGCGGCGCAGACAGTGAGCAGGCAACAACGTCGGCACCCTGAGCTGGCTGGCGAGCCCGGAGCCCCACTGTCTGTGGGGCTGTGGAAGGGCTGCCAAGGGAAGGCGAGGGCCAGCCACACCTGGCAGCCCTCGCACCTTTCGTGTGGGAGCAATCGCTGGACGTTCGCAATTTCGGAGCTGGGCTCTGGAGGCGGCGCAGACAGCGAGCAGGCAACAACGTCGGCACCCTGAGCTGGCTGGCGAGCCCGGAGCCCCAGTGTCTGTGGGGCTGTGGAAGGGCTGCCAAGGGAAGGCGAGGGCCAGCAACACCTGGCAGCCCTCGCACCTTTGGTGTGGGAGCAGTCGCTGGACGTTCGCAATTTCGGAGCTGGGCTCTGGAGGCGGCGCAGACAGCGAGCAGGCAACAACGTCGGCACCCTGAGCTGGCTGGCGAGCCCGGAGCCCCAGTGTCTGTGGGGCTGTGGAAGGGCTGCCAAGGGAAGGCGAGGGCCAGCCACACCTGGCAGCCCTCGCACCTTTGGTGTGGGAGCAGTCGCTGGACGTTCGCAATTTCGGAGCTGGGCTCTGGAGGCGGCGCAGACAGCGAGCAGGCAACAACGTCGGCACCCTGAGCTGGCTGGCGAGCCCAGAGCCCCAGTGTCTGTGGGGCTGTGGAAGGGCTGCCAAGGGAAGGCGAGGGCCAGCAACACCTGGCAGCCCTCGCACCTTTCGTGTGGCAGCAGTCGCTGGACGTTCGCAATTTCGGAGCTGGGCTCTGGAGGCGGCGCAGACAGCGAGCAGGCAACAACGTCGGCACCCTGAGCTGGCTGGCGAGCCCGGAGCCCCACTGTCTGTGGGACTGTGGAAGGGCTGCCAAGGGAAGGCGAGGGCCAGCAACACCTGGCAGCCCTCGCACCTTTCGTGTGGCAGCAGTCGCTGGACGTTCGCAATTTCGGAGCTGGGCTCTGGAGGCGGCGCAGACAGCGAGCAGGCAACAACGTCGGCACCCTGAGCTGGCTGGCGAGCCCGGAGCCCCAGTGTCTGTGGGGCTGTGGAAGGGCTGCCAAGGGAAGGCGAGGGCCAGCAACACCTGGCAGCCCTCGCACCTTTCGTGTGGCAGCAGTCGCTGGACGTTCGCAATTTCGGAGCTGGGCTCTGGAGGCGGCGCAGACAGCGAGCAGGCAACAACGTCGGCACCCTGAGCTGGCTGGCGAGCCCGGAGCCCCAGTGTCTGTGGGGCTGTGGAAGGGCTGCCAAGGGAAGGCGAGGGCCAGCAACACCTGGCAGCCCTCGCACCTTGCGTGTGGGAGCAGTCGCTGGGCGTTCGCAATTTCGGAGCTGGGCTCTGGAGGCGGCGCAGACAGCGAGCAGGCAACAACGTCGGCACCCTGAGCTGGCTGGCGAGCCCGGAGCCCCAGTGTCTGTGGGGCTGTGGAAGGGCTGCCAAGGGAAGGCGAGGGCCAGCAACACCTGGCAGCCCTCGCACCTTTCGTGTGGCAGCAGTCGCTGGACGTTCGCAATTTCGGAGCTGGGCTCTGGAGGCGGCGCAGACAGCGAGCAGGCAACAACGTCGGCACCCTGAGCTGGCTGGCGAGCCCGGAGCCCCAGTGTCTGTGGGGCTGTGGAAGGGCTGCCAAGGGAAGGCGAGGGCCAGCAACACCTGGCAGCCCTCGCACCTTTCATGTGGCAGCAGTCGCTGGACGTTCGCAATTTCGGAGCTGGGCTCTGGAGGCGGCGCAGACAGCAAGCAGGCAACAACGTCGGCACCCTGAGCTGGCTGGCGAGCCCGGAGCCCCACTGTCTGTGGGGCTGTGGAAGGGCTGCCAAGGGAAGGCGAGGGCCAGCAACACCTGGCAGCCCTCGCACCTTTCGTGTGGCAGCAGTCGCTGGACGTTCGCAATTTCGGAGCTGGGCTCTGGAGGCGGCGCAGACAGCGAGCAGGCAACAACGTCGGCACCCTGAGCTGGCTGGCGAGCCCGGAGCCCCAGTGTCTGTGGGGCTGTGGAAGGGCTGCCAAGGGAAGGCGAGGGCCAGCAACACCTGGCAGCCCTCGCACCTTTGGTGTGGGAGCAGTCGCTGGACGTTCGCAATTTCGGAGCTGGGCTCTGGAGGCGGCGCAGACAGCGAGCAGGCAACAACGTCAGCACCCTGAGCTGGCTGGCGAGCCCGGAGCCCCAGTGTCTGTGGGGCTGTGGAAGGGCTGCCAAGGGAAGGCGAGGGCCAGCAACACCTGGCAGCCCTCGCACCTTTGGTGTGGCAGCAGTCGCTGGACGTTCGCAATTTCGGAGCTGGGCTCTGGAGGCGGCGCAGACAGCGAGCAGGCAACAACGTCGGCACCCTGAGCTGGCTGGCGAGCCCGGAGCCCCACTGTCTGTGGGACTGTGGAAGGGCTGCCAAGGGAAGGCGAGGGCCAGCAACACCTGGCAGCCCTCGCACCTTTGGTGTGGGAGCAGTCGCTGGACGTTCGCAATTTCGGAGCTGGGCTCTGGAGGCGGCGCAGACAGCGAGCAGGCAACAACGTCGGCACCCTGAGCTGGCTGGCGAGCCCGGAGCCCCAGTGTCTGTGGGGCTGTGGAAGGGCTGCCAAGGGAAGGCGAGGGCCAGCAACACCTGGCAGCCCTCGCACCTTTCGTGTGGCAGCAGTCGCTGGACGTTCGCAATTTCGGAGCTGGGCTCTGGAGGCGGCGCAGACAGCGAGCAGGCAACAACGTCGGCACCCTGAGCTGGCTGGCGAGCCCGGAGCCCCAGTGTCTGTGGGGCTGTGGAAGGGCTGCCAAGGGAAGGCGAGGGCCAGCAACACCTGGCAGCCCTCGCACCTTTCGTGTGGCAGCAGTCGCTGGACGTTCGCAATTTCGGAGCTGGGCTCTGGAGGCGGCGCAGACAGCGAGCAGGCAACAACGTCGGCACCCTGAGCTGGCTGGCGAGCCCGGAGCCCCAGTGTCTGTGGGGCTGTGGAAGGGCTGCCAAGGGAAGGCGAGGGCCAGCCACACCTGGCAGCCCTCGCACCTTTCGTGTGGGAGCAATCGCTGGACGTTCGCAATTTCGGAGCTGGGCTCTGGAGGCGGCGCAGACAGCGAGCAGGCAACAACGTCGGCACCCTGAGCTGGCTGGCGAGCCCGGAGCCCCAGTGTCTGTGGGGCTGTGGAAGGGCTGCCAAGGGAAGGCGAGGGCCAGCAACACCTGGCAGCCCTCGCACCTTTCGTGTGGCAGCAGTCGCTGGACGTTCGCAATTTCAGAGCTGGGCTCTGGAGGCGGCGCAGACAGCGAGCAGGCAACAACGTCGGCACCCTGAGCTGGCTGGCGAGCCCGGAGCCCCAGTGTCTGTGGGGCTGTGGAAGGGCTGCCAAGGGAAGGCGAGGGCCAGCAACACCTGGCAGCCCTCGCACCTTTCGTGTGGCAGCAGTCGCTGGACGTTCGCAATTTCGGAGCTGGGCTCTGGAGGCGGCGCAGACAGCGAGCAGGCAACAACGTCGGCACCCTGAGCTGGCTGGCGAGCCCGGAGCCCCAGTGTCTGTGGGGCTGTGGAAGGGCTGCCAAGGGAAGGCGAGGGCCAGCCACACCTGGCAGCCCTCGCACCTTTCGTGTGGCAGCAGTCGCTGGACGTTCGCAATTTCGGAGCTGGGCTCTGGAGGCGGCGCAGACAGCGAGCAGGCAACAACGTCGGCACCCTGAGCTGGCTGGCGAGCCCAGAGCCCCAGTGTCTGTGGGGCTGTGGAAGGGCTGCCAAGGGAAGGCGAGGGCCAGCAACACCTGGCAGCCCTCGCACCTTTCGTGTGGCAGCAGTCGCTGGACGTTCGCAATTTCGGAGCTGGGCTCTGGAGGCGGCGCAGACAGCGAGCAGGCAACAACGTCGGCACCCTGAGCTGGCTGGCGAGCCCGGAGCCCCACTGTCTGTGGGACTGTGGAAGGGCTGCCAAGGGAAGGCGAGGGCCAGCAACACCTGGCAGCCCTCGCACCTTTCGTGTGGCAGCAGTCGCTGGACGTTCGCAATTTCAGAGCTGGGCTCTGGCGGCGGCGCAGACAGCGAGCAGGCAACAACGTCGGCACCCTGAGCTGGCTGGCGAGCCCGGAGCCCGAGTGTCTGTGGGGCTGTGGAAGGGCTGCCAAGGGAAGGCGAGGGCCAGCAACACCTGGCAGCCCTCGCACCTTTCGTGTGGCAGCAGTCGCTGGACGTTCGCAATTTCGGAGCTGGGCTCTGGAGGCGGCGCAGACAGCGAGCAGGCAACAACGTCGGCACCCTGAGCTGGCTGGCGAGCCCGGAGCCCCAGTGTCTGTGGGGCTGTGGAAGGGCTGCCAAGGGAAGGCGAGGGCCAGCAACACCTGGCAGCCCTCGCACCTTTCGTGTGGCAGCAGTCGCTGGACGTTCGCAATTTCGGAGCTGGGCTCTGGAGGCGGCGCAGACAGCGAGCAGGCAACAACGTCGGCACCCTGAGCTGGCTGGCGAGCCCGGAGCCCCAGTGTCTGTGGGGCTGTGGAAGGGCTGCCAAGGGAAGGCGAGGGCCAGCAACACCTGGCAGCCCTCGCACCTTTCGTGTGTCAGCAGTCGCTGGACGTTCGCAATTTCGGAGCTGGGCTCTGGAGGCGGCACAGACAGCGAGCAGGCAACAACGTCGGCACCCTGAGCTGGCTGGCGAGCCCGGAGCCCCAGTGTCTGTGGGGCTGTGGAAGGGCTGCCAAGGGAAGGCGAGGGCCAGCAACACCTGGCAGCCCTCGCACCTTTCGTGTGGCAGCAGTCGCTGGACGTTCGCAATTTCGGAGCTGGGCTCTGGAGGCGGCGCAGACAGCGAGCAGGCAACAACGTCGGCACCCTGAGCTGGCTGGCGAGCCCGGAGCCCCAGTGTCTGTGGGGCTGTGGAAGGGCTGCCAAGGGAAGGCGAGGGCCAGCAACACCTGGCAGCCCTCGCACCTTTCGTGTGGCAGCAGTCGCTGGACGTTCGCAATTTCGGAGCTGGGCTCTGGAGGCGGCGCAGACAGCGAGCAGGCAACAATGTCGGCACCCTGAGCTGGCTGGCGAGCCCGGAGCCCCAGTGTCTGTGGGGCTGTGGAAGGGCTGCCAAGGGAAGGCGAGGGCCAGCAACACCTGGCAGTCCTGGCACCTTTGGTGGGGGAGCAGTCGCTGGACGTTCGCAATTTCGGAGCTGGGCTCTGGAGGCGGCGCAGACAGCGAGCAGGCAACAACGTCGGCACCCTGAGCTGGCTGGCGAGCCCGGAGCCCCAGTGTCTGTGGGGCTGTGGAAGGGCTGCCAAGGGAAGGCGAGGGCCAGCAACACCTGGCAGCCCTCGCACCTTTGGTGTGGGAGCAGTCGCTGGACGTTCGCAATTTCGGAGCTGGGCTCTGGAGGCGGCGCAGACAGCGAGCAGGCAACAACGTCGGCACCCTGAGCTGGCTGGCGAGCCCGGAGCCCCAGTGTCTGTGGGGCTGTGGAAGGGCTGCCAAGGGAAGGCGAGGGCCAGCCACACCTGGCAGCCCTCGCACCTTTGGTGTGGGAGCAGTCGCTGGACGTTCGCAATTTCGGAGCTGGGCTCTGGAGGCGGCGCAGACAGCGAGCAGGCAACAACGTCGGCACCCTGAGCTGGCTGGCGAGCCCAGAGCCCCAGTGTCTGTGGGGCTGTGGAAGGGCTGCCAAGGGAAGGCGAGGGCCAGCAACACCTGGCAGCCCTCGCACCTTTCGTGTGGCAGCAGTCGCTGGACGTTCGCAATTTCGGAGCTGGGCTCTGGAGGCGGCGCAGACAGCGAGCAGGCAACAACGTCGGCACCCTGAGCTGGCTGGCGAGGCCGGAGCCCCAGTGTCTGTGGGGCTGTGGAAGGGCTGCCAAGGGAAGGCGAGGGCCAGCAACACCTGGCAGCCCTCGCACCTTTCGTGTGGCAGCAGTCGCTGGACGTTCGCAATTTCGGAGCTGGGCTCTGGAGGCGGCGCAGACAGCGAGCAGGCAACAACGTCGGCACCCTGAGCTGGCTGGCGAGCCCGGAGCCCCAGTGTCTGTGGGGCTGTGGAAGGGCTGCCAAGGGAAGGCGAGGGCCAGCAACACCTGGCAGCCCTCGCACCTTTCGTGTGGCAGCAGTCGCTGGACGTTCGCAATTTCGGAGCTGGGCTCTGGAGGCGGCGCAGACAGCGAGCAGGCAACAACGTCGGCACCCTGAGCTGGCTGGCGAGCCCGGAGCCCCACTGTCTGTGGGGCTGTGGAAGGGCTGCCAAGGGAAGGCGAGGGCCAGCAACACCTGGCAGCCCTCGCACCTTTCGTGTGGCAGCAGTCGCTGGACGTTCGCAATTTCGGAGCTGGGCTCTGGAGGCGGCGCAGACAGCGAGCAGGCAACAACGTCGGCACCCTGAGCTGGCTGGCGAGCCCGGAGCCCCAGTGTCTGTGGGGCTGTGGAAGGGCTGCCAAGGGAAGGCGAGGGCCAGCAACACCTGGCAGCCCTCGCACCTTTCGTGTGGCAGCAGTCGCTGGACGTTCGCAATTTCGGAGCTGGGCTCTGGAGGCGGCGCAGACAGCGAGCAGGCAACAACGTCGGCACCCTGAGCTGGCTGGCGAGCCCGGAGCCCCAGTGTCTGTGGGGCTGTGGAAGGGCTGCCAAGGGAAGGCGAGGGCCAGCAACACCTGGCAGCCCTCGCACCTTTCGTGTGGCAGCAGTCGCTGGACGTTCGCAATTTCGGAGCTGGGCTCTGGAGGCGGCGCAGACAGCAAGCAGGCAACAACGTCGGCACCCTGAGCTGGCTGGCGAGCCCGGAGCCCCACTGTCTGTGGGGCTGTGGAAGGGCTGCCAAGGGAAGGCGAGGGCCAGCAACACCTGGCAGCCCTCGCACCTTTCGTGTGGCAGCAGTCGCTGGACGTTCGCAATTTCGGAGCTGGGCTCTGGAGGCGGCGCAGACAGCGAGCAGGCAACAACGTCGGCACCCTGAGCTGGCTGGCGAGCCCGGAGCCCCACTGTCTGTGGGGCTGTGGAAGGGCTGCCAAGGGAAGGCGAGGGCCAGCAACACCTGGCAGCCCTCGCACCTTTCGTGTGGCAGCAGTCGCTGGACGTTCGCAATTTCGGAGCTGGGCTCTGGAGGCGGCGCAGACAGCGAGCAGGCAACAACGTCGGCACCCTGAGCTGGCTGGCGAGCCCGGAGCCCCAGTGTCTGTGGGGCTGTGGAAGGGCTGCCAAGGGAAGGCGAGGGCCAGCAACACCTGGCAGCCCTCGCACCTTTCGTGTGGCAGCAGTCGCTGGACGTTCGCAATTTCGGAGCTGGGCTCTGGAGGCGGCGCAGACAGCGAGCAGGCAACAATGTCGGCACCCTGAGCTGGCTGGCGAGCCCGGAGCCCGAGTGTCTGTGGGGCTGTGGAAGGGCTGCCAAGGGAAGGCGAGGGCCAGCCACACCTGGCAGCCCTCGCACCTTTCGTGTGGGAGCAATCGCTGGACGTTCGCAATTTCGGAGCTGGGCTCTGGAGGCGGCGCAGACAGCGAGCAGGCAACAACGTCGGCACCCTGAGCTGGCTGGCGAGCCCGGAGCCCCAGTGTCTGTGGGGCTGTGGAAGGGCTGCCAAGGGAAGGCGAGGGCCAGCCACACCTGGCAGCCCTCGCACCTTTGGTGTGGGAGCAGTCGCTGGACGTTCGCAATTTCGGAGCTGGGCTCTGGAGGCGGCGCAGACAGCGAGCAGGCAACAACGTCGGCACCCTGAGCTGGCTGGCGAGCCCAGAGCCCCAGTGTCTGTGGGGCTGTGGAAGGGCTGCCAAGGGAAGGCGAGGGCCAGCAACACCTGGCAGCCCTCGCACCTTTCGTGTGGCAGCAGTCGCTGGACGTTCGCAATTTCGGAGCTGGGCTCTGGAGGCGGTGCAGACAGCGAGCAGGCAACAACGTCGGCACCCTGAGCTGGCTGGCGAGGCCGGAGCCCCAGTGTCTGTGGGGCTGTGGAAGGGCTGCCAAGGGAAGGCGAGGGCCAGCAACACCTGGCAGCCCTCGCACCTTTCGTGTGGCAGCAGTCGCTGGACGTTCGCAATTTCGGAGCTGGGCTCTGGAGGCGGCGCAGACAGCGAGCAGGCAACAACGTCGGCACCCTGAGCTGGCTGGCGAGCCCGGAGCCCCAGTGTCTGTGGGGCTGTGGAAGGGCTGCCAAGGGAAGGCGAGGGCCAGCAACACCTGGCAGCCCTCGCACCTTTCGTGTGGCAGCAGTCGCTGGACGTTCGCAATTTCGGAGCTGGGCTCTGGAGGCGGCGCAGACAGCGAGCAGGCAACAACGTCGGCACCCTGAGCTGGCTGGCGAGCCCGGAGCCCCAGTGTCTGTGGGGCTGTGGAAGGGCTGCCAAGGGAAGGCGAGGGCCAGCAACACCTGGCAGCCCTCGCACCTTTCGTGTGGCAGCAGTCGCTGGACGTTCGCAATTTCGGAGCTGGGCTCTGGAGGCGGCGCAGACAGCGAGCAGGCAACAACGTCGGCACCCTGAGCTGGCTGGCGAGCCCGGAGCCCCAGTGTCTGTGGGGCTGTGGAAGGGCTGCCAAGGGAAGGCGAGGGCCAGCAACACCTGGCAGCCCTCGCACCTTTCGTGTGGCAGCAGTCGCTGGACGTTCGCAATTTCGGAGCTGGGCTCTGGAGGCGGCGCAGACAGCAAGCAGGCAACAACGTCGGCACCCTGAGCTGGCTGGCGAGCCCGGAGCCCCAGTGTCTGTGGGGCTGTGGAAGGGCTGCCAAGGGAAGGCGAGGGCCAGCAACACCTGGCAGCCCTCGCACCTTTCGTGTGGCAGCAGTCGCTGGACGTTCGCAATTTCGGAGCTGGGCTCTGGAGGCGGCGCAGACAGCAAGCAGGCAACAACGTCGGCACCCTGAGCTGGCTGGCGAGCCCGGAGCCCCAGTGTCTGTGGGGCTGTGGAAGGGCTGCCAAGGGAAGGCGAGGGCCAGCAACACCTGGCAGCCCTCGCACCTTTCGTGTGGCAGCAGTCGCTGGACGTTCGCAATTTCGGAGCTGGGCTCTGGAGGCGGCGCAGACAGCGAGCAGGCAACAACGTCGGCACCCTGAGCTGGCTGGCGAGCCCGGAGCCCCACTGTCTGTGGGGCTGTGGAAGGGCTGCCAAGGGAAGGCGAGGGCCAGCAACACCTGGCAGCCCTCGCACCTTTCGTGTGGCAGCAGTCGCTGGACGTTCGCAATTTCGGAGCTGGGCTCTGGAGGCGGCGCAGACAGCGAGCAGGCAACAACGTCGGCACCCTGAGCTGGCTGGCGAGCCCGGAGCCCCAGTGTCTGTGGGGCTGTGGAAGGGCTGCCAAGGGAAGGCGAGGGCCAGCAACACCTGGCAGCCCTCGCACCTTTCGTGTGGCAGCAGTCGCTGGACGTTCGCAATTTCGGAGCTGGGCTCTGGAGGCGGCGCAGACAGCGAGCAGGCAACAACGTCGGCACCCTGAGCTGGCTGGCGAGCCCGGAGCCCCAGTGTCTGTGGGGCTGTGGAAGGGCTGCCAAGGGAAGGCGAGGGCCAGCAACACCTGGCAGCCCTCGCACCTTTCGTGTGGCAGCAGTCGCTGGACGTTCGCAATTTCGGAGCTGGGCTCTGGAGGCGGCGCAGACAGCAAGCAGGCAACAACGTCGGCACCCTGAGCTGGCTGGCGAGCCCGGAGCCCCAGTGTCTGTGGGGCTGTGGAAGGGCTGCCAAGGGAAGGCGAGGGCCAGCAACACCTGGCAGCCCTCGCACCTTTCGTGTGGCAGCAGTCGCTGGACGTTCGCAATTTCGGAGCTGGGCTCTGGAGGCGGCGCAGACAGCGAGCAGGCAACAACGTCGGCACCCTGAGCTGGCTGGCGAGCCCGGAGCCCCACTGTCTGTGGGGCTGTGGAAGGGCTGCCAAGGGAAGGCGAGGGCCAGCAACACCTGGCAGCCCTCGCACCTTTGGTGTGGGAGCAGTCGCTGGACGTTCGCAATTTCGGAGCTGGGCTCTGGAGGCGGCGCAGACAGCGAGCAGGCAACAACGTCAGCACCCTGAGCTGGCTGGCGAGCCCGGAGCCCCAGTGTCTGTGGGGCTGTGGAAGGGCTGCCAAGGGAAGGCGAGGGCCAGCAACACCTGGCAGCCCTCGCACCTTTGGTGTGGCAGCAGTCGCTGGACGTTCGCAATTTCGGAGCTGGGCTCTGGAGGCGGCGCAGACAGCGAGCAGGCAACAACGTCGACACCCTGAGCTGGCTGGCAAGCCCGGAGCCCCAGTGTCTGTGGGACTGTGGAAGGGCTGCCAAGGGAAGGCGAGGGCCAGCAACACCTGGCAGCCCTCGCACCTTTCGTGTGGGAGCAGTCGCTGGACGTTCGCAATTTCGGAGCTGGGCTCTGGAGGCGGCGCAGACAGCGAGCAGGCAACAACGTCGGCACCCTGAGCTGGCTGGCGAGCCCGGAGCCCCAGTGTCTGTGGGGCTGTGGAAGGGCTGCCAAGGGAAGGCGAGGGCCAGCAACACCTGGCAGCCCTCGCACCTTTGGTGTGGGAGCAGTCGCTGGACGTTCGCAATTTCGGAGCTGGGCTCTGGAGGCGGCGCAGACAGCGAGCAGGCAACAACGTCGGCACCCTGAGCTGGCTGGCGAGCCCGGAGCCCCAGTGTCTGTGGGGCTGTGGAAGGGCTGCCAAGGGAAGGCGAGGGCCAGCAACACCTGGCAGTCCTGGCACCTTTCGTGTGGGAGCAATCACTGGACGGTCGCAATTTCGGAGCTGGGCTCTGGAGGCGGCGCAGACAGCAAGCAGGAAACAACGTCGGCACCCTGAGCTGGCTGGCGAGCCCGGAGCCCCAGTGTCTGTGGGGCTGTGGAAGGGCTGCCAAGGGAAGGCGAGGGCCAGCAACACCTGGCAGCCCTCGCACCTTTGGTGTGGGAGCAGTCGCTGGACGTTCGCAATTTCGGAGCTGGGCTCTGGAGGCGGCGCAGACAGCGAGCAGGCAACAACGTCGGCACCCTGAGCTGGCTGGCGAGCCCAGAGCCCCAGTGTCTGTGGGGCTGTGGAAGGGCTGCCAAGGGAAGGCGAGGGCCAGCAACACCTGGCAGCCCTCGCACCTTTCGTGTGGCAGCAGTCGCTGGACGTTCGCAATTTCGGAGCTGGGCTCTGGAGGCGGCGCAGACAGCGAGCAGGCAACAACGTCGGCACCCTGAGCTGGCTGGCGAGCCCGGAGCCCCAGTGTCTGTGGGACTGTGGAAGGGCTGCCAAGGGAAGGCGAGGGCCAGCAACACCTGGCAGCCCTCGCACCTTTCGTGTGGCAGCAGTCGCTGGACGTTCGCAATTTCGGAGCTGGGCTCTGGAGGCGGCGCAGACAGCGAGCAGGCAACAACGTCGGCACCCTGAGCTGGCTGGCGAGCCCGGAGCCCCAGTGTCTGTGGGGCTGTGGAAGGGCTGCCAAGAGAAGGCGAGGGCCAGCAACACCTGGCAGTCCTGGCACCTTTCGTGTGGGAGCAATCACTGGACGTTCGCAATTTCGGAGCTGGGCTCTGGAGGCGGCGCAGACAGCGAGCAGGCAACAACGTCGGCACCCTGAGCTGGCTGGCGAGCCCGGAGCCCCACTGTCTGTGGGGCTGTGGAAGGGCTGCCAAGGGAAGGCGAGGGCCAGCCACACCTGGCAGCCCTCGCACCTTTGGTGTGGGAGCAGTCGCTGGACGTTCGCAATTTCGGAGCTGGGCTCTGGAGGCGGCGCAGACAGCGAGCAGGCAACAACGTCGGCACCCTGAGCTGGCTGGCGAGCCCAGAGCCCCAGTGTCTGTGGGGCTGTGGAAGGGCTGCCAAGGGAAGGCGAGGGCCAGCAACACCTGGCAGCCCTCGCACCTTTCGTGTGGCAGCAGTCGCTGGACGTTCGCAATTTCGGAGCTGGGCTCTGGAGGCGGCGCAGACAGCGAGCAGGCAACAACGTCGGCACCCTGAGCTGGCTGGCGAGCCCGGAGCCCCACTGTCTGTGGGACTGTGGAAGGGCTGCCAAGGGAAGGCGAGGGCCAGCAACACCTGGCAGCCCTCGCACCTTTCGTGTGGGAGCAGTCGCTGGACGTTCGCAATTTCAGAGCTGGGCTCTGGCGGTGGCGCAGACAGCGAGCAGGCAACAACGTCGGCACCCTGAGCTGGCTGGCGAGCCCGGAGCCCGAGTGTCTGTGGGGCTGTGGAAGGGCTGCCAAGGGAAGGCGAGGGCCAGCAACACCTGGCAGCCCTCGCACCTTTCGTGTGGCAGCAGTCGCTGGACGTTCGCAATTTCGGAGCTGGGCTCTGGAGGCGGCGCAGACAGCGAGCAGGCAACAACGTCGGCACCCTGAGCTGGCTGGCGAGCCCGGAGCCCCAGTGTCTGTGGGGCTGTGGAAGGGCTGCCAAGGGAAGGCGAGGGCCAGCAACACCTGGCAGCCCTCGCACCTTTCGTGTGGCAGCAGTCGCTGGACGTTCGCAATTTCGGAGCTGGGCTCTGGAGGCGGCGCAGACAGCGAGCAGGCAACAACGTCGGCACCCTGAGCTGGCTGGCGAGCCCGGAGCCCCACTGTCTGTGGGGCTGTGGAAGGGCTGCCAAGGGAAGGCGAGGGCCAGCAACACCTGGCAGCCCTCGCACCTTTCGTGTGGCAGCAGTCGCTGGACGTTCGCAATTTCGGAGCTGGGCTCTGGAGGCGGCGCAGACAGCAAGCAGGCAACAACGTCGGCACCCTGAGCTGGCTGGCGAGCCCGGAGCCCCAGTGTCTGTGGGGCTGTGGAAGGGCTGCCAAGGGAAGGCGAGGGCCAGCAACACCTGGCAGCCCTCGCACCTTTCGTGTGGCAGCAGTCGCTGGACGTTCGCAATTTCGGAGCTGGGCTCTGGAGGCGGCGCAGACAGCAAGCAGGCAACAACGTCGGCACCCTGAGCTGGCTGGCGAGCCTGGAGCCCCAGTGTCTGTGGGGCTGTGGAAGGGCTGCCAAGGGAAGGCGAGGGCCAGCAACACCTGGCAGCCCTCGCACCTTTCGTGTGGCAGCAGTCGCTGGACGTTCGCAATTTCGGAGCTGGGCTCTGGAGGCGGCGCAGACAGCGAGCAGGCAACAACGTCGGCACCCTGAGCTGGCTGGCGAGCCCGGAGCCCCACTGTCTGTGGGGCTGTGGAAGGGCTGCCAAGGGAA
Organism: Aptenodytes patagonicus; assembly: GCF_965638725.1. Taxonomy (NCBI): domain Eukaryota; kingdom Metazoa; phylum Chordata; class Aves; order Sphenisciformes; family Spheniscidae; genus Aptenodytes; species Aptenodytes patagonicus. The sequence continues at coordinate 14,263 of NW_027472273.1, read as the reverse complement.
GGCGAGGGCCAGCAACACCTGGCAGCCCTCGCACCTTTCGTGTGGCAGCAGTCGCTGGACGTTCGCAATTTCGGAGCTGGGCTCTGGAGGCGGCGCAGACAGCGAGCAGGCAACAACGTCGGCACCCTGAGCTGGCTGGCGAGCCCGGAGCCCCAGTGTCTGTGGGGCTGTGGAAGGGCTGCCAAGGGAAGGCGAGGGCCAGCAACACCTGGCAGCCCTCGCACCTTTCGTGTGGCAGCAGTCGCTGGACGTTCGCAATTTCGGAGCTGGGCTCTGGAGGCGGCGCAGACAGCGAGCAGGCAACAACGTCGGCACCCTGAGCTGGCTGGCGAGCCCGGAGCCCCAGTGTCTGTGGGGCTGTGGAAGGGCTGCCAAGGGAAGGCGAGGGCCAGCAACACCTGGCAGCCCTCGCACCTTTCGTGTGGCAGCAGTCGCTGGACGTTCGCAATTTCGGAGCTGGGCTCTGGAGGCGGCGCAGACAGCAAGCAGGCAACAACGTCGGCACCCTGAGCTGGCTGGCGAGCCCGGAGCCCCAGTGTCTGTGGGGCTGTGGAAGGGCTGCCAAGGGAAGGCGAGGGCCAGCAACACCTGGCAGCCCTCGCACCTTTCGTGTGGCAGCAGTCGCTGGACGTTCGCAATTTCGGAGCTGGGCTCTGGAGGCGGCGCAGACAGCGAGCAGGCAACAACGTCGGCACCCTGAGCTGGCTGGCGAGCCCGGAGCCCCAGTGTCTGTGGGGCTGTGGAAGGGCTGCCAAGGGAAGGCGAGGGCCAGCAACACCTGGCAGCCCTCGCACCTTTCGTGTGGCAGCAGTCGCTGGACGTTCGCAATTTCGGAGCTGGGCTCTGGAGGCGGCGCAGACAGCGAGCAGGCAACAACGTCAGCACCCTGAGCTGGCTGGCGAGCCCGGAGCCCCAGTGTCTGTGGGGCTGTGGAAGGGCTGCCAAGGGAAGGCGAGGGCCAGCAACACCTGGCAGCCCTCGCACCTTTGGTGTGGGAGCAGTCGCTGGACGTTCGCAATTTCGGAGCTGGGCTCTGGAGGCGGCGCAGACAGCGAGCAGGCAACAACGTCGACACCCTGAGCTGGCTGGCGAGCCCGGAGCCCCAGTGTCTGTGGGACTGTGGAAGGGCTGCCAAGGGAAGGCGAGGGCCAGCAACACCTGGCAGCCCTCGCACCTTTCGTGTGGGAGCAGTCGCTGGACGTTCGCAATTTCGGAGCTGGGCTCTGGAGGCGGCGCAGACAGCGAGCAGGCAACAACGTCGGCACCCTGAGCTGGCTGGCGAGCCCGGAGCCCCAGTGTCTGTGGGGCTGTGGAAGGGCTGCCAAGGGAAGGCGAGGGCCAGCAACACCTGGCAGCCCTCGCACCTTTGGTGTGGGAGCAGTCGCTGGACGTTCGCAATTTCGGAGCTGGGCTCTGGAGGCGGCGCAGACAGCGAGCAGGCAACAACGTCGGCACCCTGAGCTGGCTGGCGAGCCCGGAGCCCCAGTGTCTGTGGGGCTGTGGAAGGGCTGCCAAGGGAAGGCGAGGGCCAGCAACACCTGGCAGTCCTGGCACCTTTCGTGTGGGAGCAATCACTGGACGGTCGCAATTTCGGAGCTGGGCTCTGGAGGCGGCGCAGACAGCAAGCAGGCAACAACGTCGGCACCCTGAGCTGGCTGGCGAGCCCGGAGCCCCAGTGTCTGTGGGGCTGTGGAAGGGCTGCCAAGGGAAGGCGAGGGCCAGCAACACCTGGCAGCCCTCGCACCTTTGGTGTGGGAGCAGTCGCTGGACGTTCGCAATTTCGGAGCTGGGCTCTGGAGGCGGCGCAGACAGCGAGCAGGCAACAACGTCGGCACCCTGAGCTGGCTGGCGAGCCCAGAGCCCCAGTGTCTGTGGGGCTGTGGAAGGGCTGCCAAGGGAAGGCGAGGGCCAGCAACACCTGGCAGCCCTCGCACCTTTCGTGTGGCAGCAGTCGCTGGACGTTCGCAATTTCGGAGCTGGGCTCTGGAGGCGGCGCAGACAGCGAGCAGGCAACAACGTCGGCACCCTGAGCTGGCTGGCGAGCCCGGAGCCCCAGTGTCTGTGGGACTGTGGAAGGGCTGCCAAGGGAAGGCGAGGGCCAGCAACACCTGGCAGCCCTCGCACCTTTCGTGTGGCAGCAGTCGCTGGACGTTCGCAATTTCGGAGCTGGGCTCTGGAGGCGGCGCAGACAGCGAGCAGGCAACAACGTCGGCACCCTGAGCTGGCTGGCGAGCCCGGAGCCCCAGTGTCTGTGGGGCTGTGGAAGGGCTGCCAAGAGAAGGCGAGGGCCAGCAACACCTGGCAGTCCTGGCACCTTTCGTGTGGGAGCAATCACTGGACGTTCGCAATTTCGGAGCTGGGCTCTGGAGGCGGCGCAGACAGCGAGCAGGCAACAACGTCGGCACCCTGAGCTGGCTGGCGAGCCCGGAGCCCCACTGTCTGTGGGGCTGTGGAAGGGCTGCCAAGGGAAGGCGAGGGCCAGCCACACCTGGCAGCCCTCGCACCTTTGGTGTGGGAGCAGTCGCTGGACGTTCGCAATTTCGGAGCTGGGCTCTGGAGGCGGCGCAGACAGCGAGCAGGCAACAACGTCGGCACCCTGAGCTGGCTGGCGAGCCCGGAGCCCCAGTGTCTGTGGGGCTGTGGAAGGGCTGCCAAGGGAAGGCGAGGGCCAGCAACACCTGGCAGCCCTCGCACCTTTCGTGTGGCAGCAGTCGCTGGACGTTCGCAATTTCGGAGCTGGGCTCTGGAGGCGGCGCAGACAGCGAGCAGGCAACAACGTCGGCACCCTGAGCTGGCTGGCGAGCCCGGAGCCCCACTGTCTGTGGGACTGTGGAAGGGCTGCCAAGGGAAGGCGAGGGCCAGCAACACCTGGCAGCCCTCGCACCTTTCGTGTGGGAGCAGTCGCTGGACGTTCGCAATTTCAGAGCTGGGCTCTGGCGGTGGCGCAGACAGCGAGCAGGCAACAACGTCGGCACCCTGAGCTGGCTGGCGAGCCCGGAGCCCGAGTGTCTGTGGGGCTGTGGAAGGGCTGCCAAGGGAAGGCGAGGGCCAGCAACACCTGGCAGCCCTCGCACCTTTCGTGTGGCAGCAGTCGCTGGACGTTCGCAATTTCGGAGCTGGGCTCTGGAGGCGGCGCAGACAGCAAGCAGGCAACAACGTCGGCACCCTGAGCTGGCTGGCGAGCCCGGAGCCCCAGTGTCTGTGGGGCTGTGGAAGGGCTGCCAAGGGAAGGCGAGGGCCAGCAACACCTGGCAGCCCTCGCACCTTTCGTGTGGCAGCAGTCGCTGGACGTTCGCAATTTCGGAGCTGGGCTCTGGAGGCGGCGCAGACAGCGAGCAGGCAACAACGTCGGCACCCTGAGCTGGCTGGCGAGCCCGGAGCCCCAGTGTCTGTGGGGCTGTGGAAGGGCTGCCAAGGGAAGGCGAGGGCCAGCCACACCTGGCAGCCCTCGCACCTTTCGTGTGGCAGCAATCGCTGGACGTTCGCAATTTCGGAGCTGGGCTCTGGAGGCGGCGCAGACAGCGAGCAGGCAACAACGTCGGCACCCTGAGCTGGCTGGCGAGCCCGGAGCCCCAGTGTCTGTGGGGCTGTGGAAGGGCTGCCAAGGGAAGGCGAGGGCCAGCAACACCTGGCAGCCCTCGCACCTTTCGTGTGGCAGCAGTCGCTGGACGTTCGCAATTTCGGAGCTGGGCTCTGGAGGCGGCGCAGACAGCGAGCAGGCAACAACGTCGGCACCCTGAGCTGGCTGGCGAGCCCGGAGCCCCAGTGTCTGTGGGGCTGTGGAAGGGCTGCCAAGGGAAGGCGAGGGCCAGCAACACCTGGCAGCCCTCGCACCTTTGGTGTGGGAGCAGTCGCTGGACGTTCGCAATTTCGGAGCTGGGCTCTGGAGGCGGCGCAGACAGCGAGCAGGCAACAACGTCGGCACCCTGAGCTGGCTGGCGAGCCCGGAGCCCCAGTGTCTGTGGGGCTGTGGAAGGGCTGCCAAGGGAAGGCGAGGGCCAGCAACACCTGGCAGCCCTCGCACCTTTCGTGTGGCAGCAGTCGCTGGACGTTCGCAATTTCGGAGCTGGGCTCTGGAGGCGGCGCAGACAGCGAGCAGGCAACAACGTCGGCACCCTGAGCTGGCTGGCGAGCCCGGAGCCCCAGTGTCTGTGGGGCTGTGGAAGGGCTGCCAAGGGAAGGCGAGGGCCAGCCACACCTGGCAGCCCTCGCACCTTTGGTGTGGCAGCAGTCGCTGGACGTTCGCAATTTCGGAGCTGGGCTCTGGAGGCGGCGCAGACAGCGAGCAGGCAACAACGTCGGCACCCTGAGCTGGCTGGCGAGCCCAGAGCCCCAGTGTCTGTGGGGCTGTGGAAGGGCTGCCAAGGGAAGGCGAGGGCCAGCAACACCTGGCAGCCCTCGCACCTTTCGTGTGGCAGCAGTCGCTGGACGTTCGCAATTTCGGAGCTGGGCTCTGGAGGCGGCGCAGACAGCAAGCAGGCAACAACGTCGGCACCCTGAGCTGGCTGGCGAGCCCGGAGCCCCACTGTCTGTGGGACTGTGGAAGGGCTGCCAAGGGAAGGCGAGGGCCAGCAACACCTGGCAGCCCTCGCACCTTTCGTGTGGCAGCAGTCGCTGGACGTTCGCAATTTCAGAGCTGGGCTCTGGCGGCGGCGCAGACAGCGAGCAGGCAACAACGTCGGCACCCTGAGCTGGCTGGCGAGCCCGGAGCCCGAGTGTCTGTGGGGCTGTGGAAGGGCTGCCAAGGGAAGGCGAGGGCCAGCAACACCTGGCAGCCCTCGCACCTTTCGTGTGGCAGCAGTCGCTGGACGTTCGCAATTTCGGAGCTGGGCTCTGGAGGCGGCGCAGACAGCGAGCAGGCAACAACGTCAGCACCCTGAGCTGGCTGGCGAGCCCGGAGCCCCACTGTCTGTGGGACTGTGGAAGGGCTGCCAAGGGAAGGCGAGGGCCAGCAACACCTGGCAGTCCTGGCACCTTTCGTGTGGGAGCAGTCGCTGGACGTTCGCAATTTCAGAGCTGGGCTCTGGAGGCGGCGCAGACAGCGAGCAGGCAACAACGTCGGCACCCTGAGCTGGCTGGCGAGCCCGGAGCCCGAGTGTCTGTGGGGCTGTGGAAGAGCTGCCAAGGGAAGGCGAGGGCCAGCAACACCTGGCAGCCCTCGCACCTTTCGTGTGGCAGCAGTCGCTGGACGTTCGCAATTTCGGAGCTGGGCTCTGGAGGCGGCGCAGACAGCGAGCAGGCAACAACGTCGGCACCCTGAGCTGGCTGGCGAGCCCGGAGCCCCAGTGTCTGTGGGGCTGTGGAAGGGCTGCCAAGGGAAGGCGAGGGCCAGCAACACCTGGCAGCCCTCGCACCTTTCGTGTGGCAGCAGTCGCTGGACGTTCGCAATTTCGGAGCTGGGCTCTGGAGGCGGCGCAGACAGCGAGCAGGCAACAACGTCGGCACCCTGAGCTGGCTGGCGAGCCCGGAGCCCCAGTGTCTGTGGGGCTGTGGAAGGGCTGCCAAGGGAAGGCGAGGGCCAGCAACACCTGGCAGCCCTCGCACCTTTCGTGTGGCAGCAGTCGCTGGACGTTCGCAATTTCGGAGCTGGGCTCTGGAGGCGGCGCAGACAGCGAGCAGGCAACAACGTCGGCACCCTGAGCTGGCTGGCGAGCCCGGAGCCCCACTGTCTGTGGGGCTGTGGAAGGGCTGCCAAGGGAAGGCGAGGGCCAGCAACACCTGGCAGCCCTCGCACCTTTCGTGTGGCAGCAGTCGCTGGACGTTCGCAATTTCGGAGCTGGGCTCTGGAGGCGGCGCAGACAGCGAGCAGGCAACAACGTCGGCACCCTGAGCTGGCTGGCGAGCCCGGAGCCCCAGTGTCTGTGGGGCTGTGGAAGGGCTGCCAAGGGAAGGCGAGGGCCAGCAACACCTGGCAGCCCTCGCACCTTTGGTGTGGGAGCAGTCGCTGGACGTTCGCAATTTCGGAGCTGGGCTCTGGAGGCGGCGCAGACAGCGAGCAGGCAACAACGTCGGCACCCTGAGCTGGCTGGCGAGCCCGGAGCCCCAGTGTCTGTGGGGCTGTGGAAGGGCTGCCAAGGGAAGGCGAGGGCCAGCAACACCTGGCAGCCCTCGCACCTTTCGTGTGGCAGCAGTCGCTGGACGTTCGCAATTTCGGAGCTGGGCTCTGGAGGCGGCGCAGACAGCGAGCAGGCAACAACGTCGGCACCCTGAGCTGGCTGGCGAGCCCGGAGCCCCAGTGTCTGTGGGGCTGTGGAAGGGCTGCCAAGGGAAGGCGAGGGCCAGCCACACCTGGCAGCCCTCGCACCTTTGGTGTGGGAGCAGTCGCTGGACGTTCGCAATTTCGGAGCTGGGCTCTGGAGGCGGCGCAGACAGCGAGCAGGAAACAACGTCGGCACCCTGAGCTGGCTGGCGAGCCCAGAGCCCCAGTGTCTGTGGGGCTGTGGAAGGGCTGCCAAGGGAAGGCGAGGGCCAGCAACACCTGGCAGCCCTCGCACCTTGCGTGTGGCAGCAGTCGCTGGACGTTCGCAATTTCGGAGCTGGGCTCTGGAGGCGGCGCAGACAGCGAGCAGGCAACAACGTCGGCACCCTGAGCTGGCTGGCGAGCCCGGAGCCCCACTGTCTGTGGGACTGTGGAAGGGCTGCCAAGGGAAGGCGAGGGCCAGCAACACCTGGCAGCCCTCACACCTTTCGTGTGGCAGCAGTCGCTGGACGTTCGCAATTTCGGAGCTGGGCTCTGGAGGCGGCGCAGACAGCGAGCAGGCAACAACGTCGGCACCCTGAGCTGGCTGGCGAGCCCGGAGCCCCACTGTCTGTGGGGCTGTGGAAGGGCTGCCAAGGGAAGGCGAGGGCCAGCAACACCTGGCAGCCCTCGCACCTTTCGTGTGGGAGCAGTCGCTGGACGTTCGCAATTTCGGAGCTGGGCTCTGGAGGCGGCGCAGACAGCGAGCAGGCAACAACGTCGGCACCCTGAGTTGGCTGGCGAGCCCGGAGCCCCAGTGTCTGTGGGGCTGTGGAAGGGCTGCCAAGGGAAGGCGAGGGCCAGCAACACCTGGCAGCCCTCGCACCTTTCGTGTGGCAGCAGTCGCTGGACGTTCGCAATTTCAGAGCTGGGCTCTGGCGGCGGCGCAGACAGCGAGCAGGCAACAACGTCGGCACCCTGAGCTGGCTGGCGAGCCCGGAGCCCCAGTGTCTGTGGGGCTGTGGAAGGGCTGCCAAGGGAAGGCGAGGGCCAGCAACACCTGGCAGCCCTCGCACCTTTCGTGTGGCAGCAGTCGCTGGACGTTCGCAATTTCGGAGCTGGGCTCTGGAGGCGGCGCAGACAGCGAGCAGGCAACAACGTCGGCACCCTGAGCTGGCTGGCGAGCCCGGAGCCCCAGTGTCTGTGGGGCTGTGGAAGGGCTGCCAAGGGAAGGCGAGGGCCAGCAACACCTGGCAGCCCTCGCACCTTTCGTGTGGCAGCAGTCGCTGGACGTTCGCAATTTCGGAGCTGGGCTCTGGAGGCGGCGCAGACAGCGAGCAGGCAACAACGTCGGCACCCTGAGCTGGCTGGCGAGCCCGGAGCCCCAGTGTCTGTGGGGCTGTGGAAGGGCTGCCAAGGGAAGGCGAGGGCCAGCAACACCTGGCAGCCCTCGCACCTTTCGTGTGGCAGCAGTCGCTGGACGTTCGCAATTTCGGAGCTGGGCTCTGGAGGCGGCGCAGACAGCGAGCAGGCAACAACGTCGGCACCCTGAGCTGGCTGGCGAGCCCGGAGCCCCAGTGTCTGTGGGGCTGTGGAAGGGCTGCCAAGGGAAGGCGAGGGCCAGCAACACCTGGCAGCCCTCGCACCTTTGGTGTGGGAGCAGTCGCTGGACGTTCGCAATTTCGGAGCTGGGCTCTGGAGGCGGCGCAGACAGCGAGCAGGCAACAACGTCGGCACCCTGAGCTGGCTGGCGAGCCCAGAGCCCCAGTGTCTGTGGGGCTGTGGAAGGGCTGCCAAGGGAAGGCGAGGGCCAGCAACACCTGGCAGCCCTCGCACCTTTCGTGTGGCAGCAGTCGCTGGACGTTCGCAATTTCGGAGCTGGGCTCTGGAGGCGGCGCAGACAGCGAGCAGGCAACAACGTCGGCACCCTGAGCTGGCTGGCGAGCCCGGAGCCCCAGTGTCTGTGGGACTGTGGAAGGGCTGCCAAGGGAAGGCGAGGGCCAGCAACACCTGGCAGCCCTCGCACCTTTCGTGTGGCAGCAGTCGCTGGACGTTCGCAATTTCGGAGCTGGGCTCTGGAGGCGGCGCAGACAGCGAGCAGGCAACAACGTCGGCACCCTGAGCTGGCTGGCGAGCCCGGAGCCCCAGTGTCTGTGGGGCTGTGGAAGGGCTGCCAAGAGAAGGCGAGGGCCAGCAACACCTGGCAGTCCTGGCACCTTTCGTGTGGGAGCAATCACTGGACGTTCGCAATTTCGGAGCTGGGCTCTGGAGGCGGCGCAGACAGCGAGCAGGCAACAACGTCGGCACCCTGAGCTGGCTGGCGAGCCCGGAGCCCCACTGTCTGTGGGGCTGTGGAAGGGCTGCCAAGGGAAGGCGAGGGCCAGCCACACCTGGCAGCCCTCGCACCTTTGGTGTGGGAGCAGTCGCTGGACGTTCGCAATTTCGGAGCTGGGCTCTGGAGGCGGCGCAGACAGCGAGCAGGCAACAACGTCGGCACCCTGAGCTGGCTGGCGAGCCCGGAGCCCCAGTGTCTGTGGGGCTGTGGAAGGGCTGCCAAGGGAAGGCGAGGGCCAGCAACACCTGGCAGCCCTCGCACCTTTCGTGTGGCAGCAGTCGCTGGACGTTCGCAATTTCGGAGCTGGGCTCTGGAGGCGGCGCAGACAGCGAGCAGGCAACAACGTCGGCACCCTGAGCTGGCTGGCGAGCCCGGAGCCCCACTGTCTGTGGGACTGTGGAAGGGCTGCCAAGGGAAGGCGAGGGCCAGCAACACCTGGCAGCCCTCGCACCTTTCGTGTGGGAGCAGTCGCTGGACGTTCGCAATTTCAGAGCTGGGCTCTGGCGGTGGCGCAGACAGCGAGCAGGCAACAACGTCGGCACCCTGAGCTGGCTGGCGAGCCCGGAGCCCGAGTGTCTGTGGGGCTGTGGAAGGGCTGCCAAGGGAAGGCGAGGGCCAGCAACACCTGGCAGCCCTCGCACCTTTCGTGTGGCAGCAGTCGCTGGACGTTCGCAATTTCGGAGCTGGGCTCTGGAGGCGGCGCAGACAGCAAGCAGGCAACAACGTCGGCACCCTGAGCTGGCTGGCGAGCCCGGAGCCCCAGTGTCTGTGGGGCTGTGGAAGGGCTGCCAAGGGAAGGCGAGGGCCAGCAACACCTGGCAGCCCTCGCACCTTTCGTGTGGCAGCAGTCGCTGGACGTTCGCAATTTCGGAGCTGGGCTCTGGAGGCGGCGCAGACAGCGAGCAGGCAACAACGTCGGCACCCTGAGCTGGCTGGCGAGCCCGGAGCCCCAGTGTCTGTGGGGCTGTGGAAGGGCTGCCAAGGGAAGGCGAGGGCCAGCCACACCTGGCAGCCCTCGCACCTTTCGTGTGGCAGCAATCGCTGGACGTTCGCAATTTCGGAGCTGGGCTCTGGAGGCGGCGCAGACAGCGAGCAGGCAACAACGTCGGCACCCTGAGCTGGCTGGCGAGCCCGGAGCCCCAGTGTCTGTGGGGCTGTGGAAGGGCTGCCAAGGGAAGGCGAGGGCCAGCAACACCTGGCAGCCCTCGCACCTTTCGTGTGGCAGCAGTCGCTGGACGTTCGCAATTTCGGAGCTGGGCTCTGGAGGCGGCGCAGACAGCGAGCAGGCAACAACGTCGGCACCCTGAGCTGGCTGGCGAGCCCGGAGCCCCAGTGTCTGTGGGGCTGTGGAAGGGCTGCCAAGGGAAGGCGAGGGCCAGCAACACCTGGCAGCCCTCGCACCTTTGGTGTGGGAGCAGTCGCTGGACGTTCGCAATTTCGGAGCTGGGCTCTGGAGGCGGCGCAGACAGCGAGCAGGCAACAACGTCGGCACCCTGAGCTGGCTGGCGAGCCCGGAGCCCCAGTGTCTGTGGGGCTGTGGAAGGGCTGCCAAGGGAAGGCGAGGGCCAGCAACACCTGGCAGCCCTCGCACCTTTCGTGTGGCAGCAGTCGCTGGACGTTCGCAATTTCGGAGCTGGGCTCTGGAGGCGGCGCAGACAGCGAGCAGGCAACAACGTCGGCACCCTGAGCTGGCTGGCGAGCCCGGAGCCCCAGTGTCTGTGGGGCTGTGGAAGGGCTGCCAAGGGAAGGCGAGGGCCAGCCACACCTGGCAGCCCTCGCACCTTTGGTGTGGCAGCAGTCGCTGGACGTTCGCAATTTCGGAGCTGGGCTCTGGAGGCGGCGCAGACAGCGAGCAGGCAACAACGTCGGCACCCTGAGCTGGCTGGCGAGCCCAGAGCCCCAGTGTCTGTGGGGCTGTGGAAGGGCTGCCAAGGGAAGGCGAGGGCCAGCAACACCTGGCAGCCCTCGCACCTTTCGTGTGGCAGCAGTCGCTGGACGTTCGCAATTTCGGAGCTGGGCTCTGGAGGCGGCGCAGACAGCAAGCAGGCAACAACGTCGGCACCCTGAGCTGGCTGGCGAGCCCGGAGCCCCACTGTCTGTGGGACTGTGGAAGGGCTGCCAAGGGAAGGCGAGGGCCAGCAACACCTGGCAGCCCTCGCACCTTTCGTGTGGCAGCAGTCGCTGGACGTTCGCAATTTCAGAGCTGGGCTCTGGCGGCGGCGCAGACAGCGAGCAGGCAACAACGTCGGCACCCTGAGCTGGCTGGCGAGCCCGGAGCCCGAGTGTCTGTGGGGCTGTGGAAGGGCTGCCAAGGGAAGGCGAGGGCCAGCAACACCTGGCAGCCCTCGCACCTTTCGTGTGGCAGCAGTCGCTGGACGTTCGCAATTTCGGAGCTGGGCTCTGGAGGCGGCGCAGACAGCGAGCAGGCAACAACGTCAGCACCCTGAGCTGGCTGGCGAGCCCGGAGCCCCACTGTCTGTGGGACTGTGGAAGGGCTGCCAAGGGAAGGCGAGGGCCAGCAACACCTGGCAGTCCTGGCACCTTTCGTGTGGGAGCAGTCGCTGGACGTTCGCAATTTCAGAGCTGGGCTCTGGAGGCGGCGCAGACAGCGAGCAGGCAACAACGTCGGCACCCTGAGCTGGCTGGCGAGCCCGGAGCCCGAGTGTCTGTGGGGCTGTGGAAGAGCTGCCAAGGGAAGGCGAGGGCCAGCAACACCTGGCAGCCCTCGCACCTTTCGTGTGGCAGCAGTCGCTGGACGTTCGCAATTTCGGAGCTGGGCTCTGGAGGCGGCGCAGACAGCGAGCAGGCAACAACGTCGGCACCCTGAGCTGGCTGGCGAGCCCGGAGCCCCAGTGTCTGTGGGGCTGTGGAAGGGCTGCCAAGGGAAGGCGAGGGCCAGCAACACCTGGCAGCCCTCGCACCTTTCGTGTGGCAGCAGTCGCTGGACGTTCGCAATTTCGGAGCTGGGCTCTGGAGGCGGCGCAGACAGCGAGCAGGCAACAACGTCGGCACCCTGAGCTGGCTGGCGAGCCCGGAGCCCCAGTGTCTGTGGGGCTGTGGAAGGGCTGCCAAGGGAAGGCGAGGGCCAGCAACACCTGGCAGCCCTCGCACCTTTCGTGTGGCAGCAGTCGCTGGACGTTCGCAATTTCGGAGCTGGGCTCTGGAGGCGGCGCAGACAGCGAGCAGGCAACAACGTCGGCACCCTGAGCTGGCTGGCGAGCCCGGAGCCCCACTGTCTGTGGGGCTGTGGAAGGGCTGCCAAGGGAAGGCGAGGGCCAGCAACACCTGGCAGCCCTCGCACCTTTCGTGTGGCAGCAGTCGCTGGACGTTCGCAATTTCGGAGCTGGGCTCTGGAGGCGGCGCAGACAGCGAGCAGGCAACAACGTCGGCACCCTGAGCTGGCTGGCGAGCCCGGAGCCCCAGTGTCTGTGGGGCTGTGGAAGGGCTGCCAAGGGAAGGCGAGGGCCAGCAACACCTGGCAGCCCTCGCACCTTTGGTGTGGGAGCAGTCGCTGGACGTTCGCAATTTCGGAGCTGGGCTCTGGAGGCGGCGCAGACAGCGAGCAGGCAACAACGTCGGCACCCTGAGCTGGCTGGCGAGCCCGGAGCCCCAGTGTCTGTGGGGCTGTGGAAGGGCTGCCAAGGGAAGGCGAGGGCCAGCAACACCTGGCAGCCCTCGCACCTTTCGTGTGGCAGCAGTCGCTGGACGTTCGCAATTTCGGAGCTGGGCTCTGGAGGCGGCGCAGACAGCGAGCAGGCAACAACGTCGGCACCCTGAGCTGGCTGGCGAGCCCGGAGCCCCAGTGTCTGTGGGGCTGTGGAAGGGCTGCCAAGGGAAGGCGAGGGCCAGCCACACCTGGCAGCCCTCGCACCTTTGGTGTGGGAGCAGTCGCTGGACGTTCGCAATTTCGGAGCTGGGCTCTGGAGGCGGCGCAGACAGCGAGCAGGAAACAACGTCGGCACCCTGAGCTGGCTGGCGAGCCCAGAGCCCCAGTGTCTGTGGGGCTGTGGAAGGGCTGCCAAGGGAAGGCGAGGGCCAGCAACACCTGGCAGCCCTCGCACCTTGCGTGTGGCAGCAGTCGCTGGACGTTCGCAATTTCGGAGCTGGGCTCTGGAGGCGGCGCAGACAGCGAGCAGGCAACAACGTCGGCACCCTGAGCTGGCTGGCGAGCCCGGAGCCCCACTGTCTGTGGGACTGTGGAAGGGCTGCCAAGGGAAGGCGAGGGCCAGCAACACCTGGCAGCCCTCACACCTTTCGTGTGGCAGCAGTCGCTGGACGTTCGCAATTTCGGAGCTGGGCTCTGGAGGCGGCGCAGACAGCGAGCAGGCAACAACGTCGGCACCCTGAGCTGGCTGGCGAGCCCGGAGCCCCACTGTCTGTGGGGCTGTGGAAGGGCTGCCAAGGGAAGGCGAGGGCCAGCAACACCTGGCAGCCCTCGCACCTTTCGTGTGGGAGCAGTCGCTGGACGTTCGCAATTTCGGAGCTGGGCTCTGGAGGCGGCGCAGACAGCGAGCAGGCAACAACGTCGGCACCCTGAGTTGGCTGGCGAGCCCGGAGCCCCAGTGTCTGTGGGGCTGTGGAAGGGCTGCCAAGGGAAGGCGAGGGCCAGCAACACCTGGCAGCCCTCGCACCTTTCGTGTGGCAGCAGTCGCTGGACGTTCGCAATTTCAGAGCTGGGCTCTGGCGGCGGCGCAGACAGCGAGCAGGCAACAACGTCGGCACCCTGAGCTGGCTGGCGAGCCCGGAGCCCCAGTGTCTGTGGGGCTGTGGAAGGGCTGCCAAGGGAAGGCGAGGGCCAGCAACACCTGGCAGCCCTCGCACCTTTCGTGTGGCAGCAGTCGCTGGACGTTCGCAATTTCGGAGCTGGGCTCTGGAGGCGGCGCAGACAGCGAGCAGGCAACAACGTCGGCACCCTGAGCTGGCTGGCGAGCCCGGAGCCCCAGTGTCTGTGGGGCTGTGGAAGGGCTGCCAAGGGAAGGCGAGGGCCAGCAACACCTGGCAGCCCTCGCACCTTTCGTGTGGCAGCAGTCGCTGGACGTTCGCAATTTCGGAGCTGGGCTCTGGAGGCGGCGCAGACAGCGAGCAGGCAACAACGTCGGCACCCTGAGCTGGCTGGCGAGCCCGGAGCCCCAGTGTCTGTGGGGCTGTGGAAGGGCTGCCAAGGGAAGGCGAGGGCCAGCCACACCTGGCAGCCCTCGCACCTTTGGTGTGGGAGCAGTCGCTGGACGTTCGCAATTTCGGAGCTGGGCTCTGGAGGCGGCGCAGACAGCGAGCAGGAAACAACGTCGGCACCCTGAGCTGGCTGGCGAGCCCAGAGCCCCAGTGTCTGTGGGGCTGTGGAAGGGCTGCCAAGGGAAGGCGAGGGCCAGCAACACCTGGCAGCCCTCGCACCTTGCGTGTGGCAGCAGTCGCTGGACGTTCGCAATTTCGGAGCTGGGCTCTGGAGGCGGCGCAGACAGCGAGCAGGCAACAACGTCGGCACCCTGAGCTGGCTGGCGAGCCCGGAGCCCCACTGTCTGTGGGACTGTGGAAGGGTTGCCAAGGGAAGGCGAGGGCCAGCAACACCTGGCAGCCCTCGCACCTTTCGTGTGGCAGCAGTCGCTGGACGTTCGCAATTTCGGAGCTGGGCTCTGGAGGCGGCGCAGACAGCGAGCAGGCAACAACGTCGGCACCCTGAGCTGGCTGGCGAGCCCGGAGCCCCACTGTCTGTGGGGCTGTGGAAGGGCTGCCAAGGGAAGGCGAGGGCCAGC
>NW_027472272.1:0-46754 GCF_965638725.1 Aptenodytes patagonicus | reverse complement strand
AGAGGCCTCTAACTCAGCCCTGCTACAAGTGCTCTTGCTCACTTCCCTCAAGCTTTTCTACATTGCCACCTCACGCGCACTGCAGCCAAAGCTGCCCTCCGCATCTTCCACCAGTCCTGCCTTGTCTTCTGGTGAAAAACAAGTCCAGGAGAGCATCCCCCCATGTCGGGTCAGGGATTACCTTCTACCTTCCCTCCTACCGAGGCCTTTTAGCAGAGGTCCATGGTCTTCAAAGTCCCCAGCGACTACCAGGTCCTAAAACGGTGTCCCTTCCTCCAGCTGTCTAAAGTAGACCTCACCCTCTTCCTAACCTTCCTCAGGCAGTTCAGGGATCCTGACCATAAGAGCATTGTCCATGGAGGAGTCAGTGATCCACAGAGGAGTAAACCTGAGTGGACCCGGGCCTGTGCTGCGCTGTGCTGGGCTCCACGTGCAGCTTGGTCTTCAGGCTGTGTTGTGCTGAGCATGTCCCTGGGTCACAGGACCAACTTGATGGCAAGAGAGAAATCTGCAGGAAGCTCCCACCTGGGACTGGCCAGGAGGCCCACTGCACGTCCTCACGTTTGCCAAAAACTGCAGCAACAGATTTGCACGTGAACATCACGTCTCAGGGCAGTAGAAATGGTGACTAGAGGGTTTTGTTCCCTGTTAGAAAACCTTGAAAGAGATCACAGGAGCTGATTCAGAGATGGAAGCTGCACAACTTTCTGCACCACTGTCAAAGGCCCTGGCACCTGAAGGGACGTCAGATTGCCTACACAATCCTCTCTTTGTTCAGAGTGTTTCTCTAACAAATGGCATTGTAAGGAATGCCTCGCAGAGTCTGAGTGCCTTTCTTACTGGGGACATAACAAACCAGAACCTCCAGGTACAAAACAACCACCAAGTCACGTGTGCCTGCTGCTGGCTCTCAGGTTCTCAGCCAGAAGTGAATGTCATGGTCACCAGCCCAGCCCTGTGCCTGCTGATGGCCAGTCACTCCAGGAGATTGGAGACAAAATGGCCTCACACTCGCCTTCACGGCCATGTGCCTCCTCCTGGCACATGGCTTCTCAGACACAGTTGATAACATCATCACATCCCGAGCCATCAGCCTTCTTGTGGCCTATCAGCCGACTCGACAGACGTAACCTCACCATGGTCTTCCAAGCCACGTGCCTGCTGCTGGCCTTTCAGCTTCTGGGACTGACACGGCCAAGCTGTGTGCCTGCCCCTGCCCCCTCAGTTACTCAGGTGGAAAGGAAGTGACAACCCATATCCAACGCCTCTTCCTGGAGAGGCCTCCCAGCTCATTAGGGAAACGGCTTCCCACAATCCACGGTCCAGGCAGGTGCCTTCTGCTGGCCTATCAAGGACGCTGGCAGATGTGAGCCTAACAGCAAATATCCCAGCCATGAGTCAAGGGCTGACCGAGCAGCTACCTCAGAAAGAAGTGACCTCCCCGTCCTTTACCAGCCATGTTCGTGCTGCTGGTCAATCAACTCCAGAGGCAGAAGGGGCATCACAGTCACCTTCACAGCCACGTGCCTCCTGCTGGCCCATGAAATTCTGAGGTACCGCTGACCTCATCATAGCATTCTCACCCCTCTCCTCCTTGTGGCCTGTGAGCTAGTCAGATTCCTCACAGTCCTCTTCCACTACCTTGAGAATGCTCTGGGACCTCCTGAGCCCTGCTCTTCCCCCAAGGGTCCAAACAGCAGAAGTTCAGGTTTGGAGAGGGGTTGAAATTGAGCAGTTGCATCACATTTTTTTCCCCCCTTCCTCGGTTTTGTTTATTTCTCTCTCTCTCTCTCATTGTTTTACTTTCCATTACAATTTATTTTTGTTGTTGTTATTATTTTTATTATTATTATCTTATTATTTCAAGTATGAAATTGTTCTTATCTCAATCCACGAGTTTTCTTACTTTTACTCTTCCACTTCTCTCCCCCCATCCACTGTGGCGGGGAGGGTGAGCAAGCAGCTCTGTGGTGCTTTGTTGCTGAAGGTGTAAAGCGGGACAGGGACACTCCCAGAGCTTTCCCACAGGTGACACTGAAGACACCCATCCTCTAAGACAAGAATCTGGAGCCGCCTGGAGTGCACGGTGGTTCTCCAGGCTCATCACGTTCCTGAGGTTGTGTTGGGATGGAAGAGGTCGGCAAAGATGGGGACTGGGGCCTGAAGTCCAGGAGATGTGCAGACCTCCTCTGGGCACTCTCCAGTGCCTCCCCACCTGCCTAGAGCAGGAATTCCCACAGAGGGACACACTAGTGCAGGTGTGGCCACACCATGGCTCCCTGGAGGGGGATGAAAACTCAAGATGTCTGGGTGGCCATGCTCCTCCTAACACATCCCCCTGTGCAGCTGGCCTTGCTCATGGTGAGCATGCACCACTGGCTCATCTGGCGTCCTTCGTAGTGCCCAGGCCACTCTCCTCAGGGTCACTGCCCAGCTGGTCATGTTCCCTGATACATGGGGTTGTTATTCCCTGCCGATGCAGGACTGGGCACTTCTCCTTGGAAAACTTCAGGAGTTTTTGTTGGCAGAATCCCAGAGTTTCTCAAGGTCCCCCTGCACTGAAGATCCATTTTGTCACCTCTTCTTGTTTGCATGCAGACGGCTCACCGTGGTTGTGGTGAGCCATGACCACAAGATAACTGCATGAGAAGTTGCAGGGCACTGCAGGTAATTGCAGGATTTACTGGTTCTGTACTGACCAACATAGGAACCAGCACGACGACCCTCTTAGAAACACTTCACGAGGGCACAAAGCAAGCAAAGCCAGGGCCAGTGGGGCAAGAGCAGAGCTGGGCTGTTTGTCGAGGAATATGTGAGGATGATCCAAAAGAAGAATTTGGGAGGGGGAAAGAGGGAAAAGGAAAAGCAAAAGTTCAGCTCAGGATATGATGAGGCGGGTCTGGGGTTACCTGCCTGTCCGCCCTGAGTCAGTGAGTTGAGTGGGACAAAAAAGCCACACCTGAGTGGGTCACACTTATGTCTGATTACTTCTGTGGTCCTGGGGAACCTGAGTGCTCTCCCTGTCCTCATCAAGGGAAGACCCATGGTGGAAGGAAATGCACACTCACTCATGCTGGAAGGGACCTCGGGAGGTCTCTAGTCCAAGCCAAATCGCAGTCTGTGGAGAAAGGGAAATGAGGGTTGGGCTGTTTGCATGCCAGGCTGTGTTAATGTGAGGTGTATACCTGTATAGACACACAGATGGGACGGGTCCCTCCCGGAGCTGGTCTTAGACCCTCCACCTGTCTAGGAGCTGGCCTCAAGATTCCCTCATCCCTCCAGGTCCCCCATGCACAGACAAGCACACACACACACACACACACAAATGGCTCTCTCCAGCACCGAGTCATAGACCATTGAGGCTGGAAGGCAGCCAGCTCCCCCCTTCTCTGTGCTTCCTCTTCATGCTTGACCTTAGTCAGGAGCTCCTTTCTCAGCCATGCCAGCCTCCTGACGCCTTGGCGTGACTTCCTGCATGTTGGGGTGGAGCATTCTGGATCATGGAGAGGTGATCCTTGACCATCAAAGAGCCTTCTGCAGAATCCGCCTGGCCACAGGCATCCCCTGCTCCAAGGTTATCAAAACTTCCCTCCCTAACTCTTAGGCCAATCAGTCTTTATACTATGAAAACGTATTCACTTTCTGAAGATGGAGATATAGCTCACGTTGTATACTGATTTATCACGCTTGAGTAAGCAAACTAAAGGACACCAGCTCATCAGAAGGACCAGAAGAACAGCCCTGCCCTGGAAATGAGGGCTTTGCTTCTCGGAACCTTAGAGCTGTCCGTGAAGGCTGAAAGAGACCCCTGGACAACCAAGATAACGCCAGTACCCCAGTCCCTCTGACACACCTTTGAAACTCTCCCAGTCTCTAGCAGCCCAGATAAGTAACTCTCAATAGACCAGCTCCAGGGACGCCTGGATCAACAGACAAGCAGCGAGAATGCTGATGGCTGATGAGGCTGCAGAAAGATAGTTGCTTTGTGAAGTGTTACTATGATGGTCATCAGTACTGTGTGTGTGTTAATTAGTGATTAGTCAAATCACGTTGTACCTCAATGCTTGACCGGTATAAGAACCCTGTGTAAAACCACATTTGAGGTACCCCAATTTCGCTCAGACACCTCATGCGCATGAATAAATGCTTACCCTTGTAATTCCGTGCTTTGTGTCCTACCTTCTCTCCTCGGACAGCACGGGCCAGTTGCACATTTTCCTAACACAAGTGATTCATGGCCACTGCACTGTGGCAAGGTCTCTCCCTTCTCCATGCAGGAGGTGTAGGGCAGTCCAGGAAGACAAGGCACATCACACCGGGGTCTCCGCTCATGTGCCTGCCCTCTCAAACTGCTGTTTTATCTCTTCCCCAACCTTTACTCACCCCCTTGATTAGACAGTCAGGGAACAGACAAACAATTTTCACAGGGGGCCTCTCAGCAGCACCTTGTCGTTCATGGAGATCAGCTTCACCTTTGCCAAAGGCCCTCAGGGGCAGCAGAGACACCACTGAGAAAAACCTTGTTTCTTGCCAGGGCTGCAGTTCCCAGCCCTGTTTCTCTCTGGCCTTGGGGACAGCAGGATTTGCTCACACTCGGCATGCAATTTCAGCTTGAGCTTCTCTGCTGTGAAGCAAAGCCTTTGCACACTGAAGGATGTCGACGCTCGGTACCAGGTTTCCTTTAAGGCGAGTCAGAGCTTGGCCTGGAGCTACACCTGAGGTGCCACAGCCCAGATGGGCACCCATGCCCTCAGCCAGGGCAGCAGACAAGCGGAGCGAGAGCCTGTGCTTTTTGACATCGATAGAGTAACAGCCACAGCGCGGCTGGACAAGGCACACAGCGTGGAGTGCTGCACTGGATGGGTATCGGCTCTTCAGGAGGGACAGGCTGGAAGGATCAGGAGTGGGGTTCCCTGAAAGTGAAGACTTTAACGGGATGTATGGAGCTCCTCTGTGGGGCGGGTGAAGAGTTTGGTGATCCCTTGTGAGGGAGGGTCCGAGGAGAGGCCAGTAAAAGTGGCCTCTCATGGTGGGAGATAAGGAACCCACAGTCAGGGTGAGGAAGCGGGTACAGTCTTTTTGAAGGATCCCAAGGAAGCCTCTGGCTGTAGAAGCCTGGGTCTCCCTGGGGCCTGCAATGACCCTGGCAATTTCTGAAAGGGGAACACAGCAGCATGCACAGTCCAGGCGGTTCCTGGAGCGTCTTAGGACAACAAGCAGAATGGAAGAGTGCAGACGTTGGACCTCAGAGGAGCAGACTTGTGCCTCTTCTGGGGAGTTTCAGTGGGGATCCAATAGTCAGCACCACTGAAGGGCAGCAGAGCTCAGTACAGCTGGTCTCCAAGGACAGCATCCTCCAAGCAGAAGATTTCTCTCTATCAAAATCAGTTTGGAACCTGAAAGCGAATTCCAGGCAATCATAACGAGCTTTTCCTACTTCAGGAACACTTCCAGGAGAAAACAAAGATACTGACTGGACACTGCTGGATTTAGGAAGAGTAGGTAAAGACAGATCTGAGATCCTCCATGTCGTTTTTGCCTCAGACTTCACCAGCAAGGTCTCTCAGGCCTTTGTGCCTCAAGGCAGGGCTCTGGAGGAGAACAGCCAACGGAGGACAGGAGTCAAATCAGAGTCTACTTGAGCAAACTCCACCATTACCAGGACATGGGAATGGACGGGTCACATCCAGGGGTGCTGAGAAAGTAAGACAATGTCACAGTGAGACCGCTCTCTGTCATCTTTGAAAGGTCATGGAGACTGGTGGGACTCCCTGACAGCTGGCAAAAAGTAGATGCTGCACGCATCTTTCAGAAAGGTCCAGGGAATGAGCTGGGGAGCTAAAGGCTGCTTAGCTTCACTTTAGATGGGGAACGTGTCCCAGAGCATGTCCTCTGGGATTGCATTTCTGGGTGCCTGAAGGAGAAGGTGACTGGGTGAACTCAGGGAACATGTACATCAATGGTGGTCTGGCACGTGGAGGGCCGTGGTGTTATGCCATTGCACAACCCCATAAAGATTTGGCCATCTCCAAAAAAGGGACGGTATGAGGGAAGTGCCAGCAGGTGGGGCCATTGCTTGACAGCAAAGAGATACAAGCAGCATCTATCCAACTTATCCAGCCTTCATTGCTCCCAGCTCCATTTAGATATGAGATGTAGATGTGAAATGTGTTAGAATAAACATGTCCTCAGAACACGGTTTCTCCATGCAAAGTGCTGGGATGAAATGTGGTTTTGGAAAGGGCTGCACAAACCTATATTTCCAAAGGGGGTGAGAAAGTGCCATCAGCTTGCTGCTCCGTGTCATGTCCTATGGAAAAATTCATGAGACTTTACAGACCAGCACCAAAGATCTGAAAATGCAGACTTCCTGACCGCTTCTCACACCCAGGCCTTTCCTGCATCTGTTTCAACTTCTGCCTAACCTCTTCCTCCAGGGCTTGACTCAGTTGCCCACACCGAGGGGGCAACTTCCTCCAGGATCCATGGGAGCAGCTGAAGCCTCCACAAGGGACTGGGGAATGTGAGCCAGGACCGACAAGAGCCTTTCTGGAGCAGGAGCTGGTGGACAGACAGGGGAGGCCAGGGCATCTCAGTGGAGACAACCCATTTCTCTCCTTGGACCAGAAAGGTAAGCCTGGGCAATTGCACCCGAGGTGTCCTACACTGTAGCAGGTCACTCTCATCCCTGTCTTCACCTACAATGGAGTCACATGTAACTTACCCTCCAGCGAATGACAAATGAGGGGATCTGCGTGTTCCAGAGTCTACTTGAAGATGCTCCTGAGCCCCTGACATTTTGGGAGCAGTGCAGCTTTAGCTCGTCAAGAGAGAGCATTTCATTCCCTCTGCCTCTTTGCTTGCCTCTGGGAATGGAGGGAGCTTGTGACTCCAACGTGTGACTCACTGTGTGCAGAGAGCGACTACGGACAGAGTCCGGGGCAGGGAGAGTTTTGGGGGGCCTTGGGATGATCTGTGCTTGACACAACAATGGGTTTGCGATTAGCCTAAGGCCGTCCAGAATGGAAAGTGAACTTCGGTGGAGGTAACGTGGACTCACCACACAGCTGAGGAAGGTCTTTTGTTTATTGAACTCTGCCTCCCTTTGGTTTTCTTTGTTGGCAATTGAGAAACATCCTTCCGTGTCAGCTCGGTTTCCCAGTAAAGCAGGTGGGAATTGGTGCCCAGGAGCGGAAACATGCAGCTACAGACTTCAGTGGGGAAAGCTCAGGTTGGAACAGGCTGCTCTAAGTCCTAGTTGCCTGGTGAGAGAAATGGTGGGGTTGGGGCAAAGACTGTCCGTAGAGGGTCTGACAGAAAGGGTCTTGACTTTCATATTCAGGCTCCATTAGGGGATGTTCAGGATCAATATTGTCTGGAGATTGCTGATATCACTTAATGTGTGTAAGAAGAAATACAAAGAAAAAATTAAAAGAAGAAGGAATCCTAACTTGTTCTTGTTTAGTATTGAAATCTATTGGCTTCTGAAATCTCTCAAAAGAACCCCATAAGAACTGAGGGATTAAGGAACACTACACACAGACACTTGGCTTGTTAGGGCGTTTTGCATGTTAATGAGCCCTCTAGTGGCAAGATCCTGCAGGTCCTGGCAGATTGTACAAGCCTCTAAGGAAGTAAAAGTCAGCAGCCAAACTCGGAGTTCCTGAGGGTGTTGGCAGGCCCCACTGATGCCCATCACTGGAGAGACCGTGTGGAGGGCATGACCAGAGAAGATTCCCGTCCCTGGGGACTGGTGAAGCAGAAAGTCAGAAGCACTGGTTACAGGTGGAAAAGCCAATGTGGAGGTGGCTCTGAAAGCCTTTGATGCATTTCCTCAATCAAGAGAGCAAAGGCCTGAGCCCTGTCCCCTGGGAAAGGGGATTCTTCCCTCATGGGAGTCTTGGGGCTTTTCCTGGGGGCAGTGAGAGGTGGGGGTGTGCAATGCTGAGTGCAGGACAGCGGTCGGACACCTCCCAGCCTCTGTGGAGGTGAGGAGGCCACAAGGCACTGGGAACATAAGGAACTGCTCTCCTCTCGTGGACCCCCCTGGAAGAAGCAGCAGCCATAGTCAAGAGGACGAGGATCTCAGTTCTGTTTGGGGATGTCTCAGCCCCACCAAGGCCCTTGCTTGTCCCCACCACAGGCTGTCCTACACTCTCCTATACCTGTGCCTGTTTCCTTGAAACCTTTAACCACCCGCTTGCTTCCCTGCCTCACTCTGAGCCGGGATCTCCCAAGCTTTACTGGTGTCTCTTTATCCTCACTGGTTGTGTCTTCAAACACAAAGTTTTCTGAGGATGTGCCAGTGCCTGTGAGTTCCCAACAACTCACCCAGTTTCTTCCAAAGCCCTGCTAATGCTCCCCTAGCACCCAAGATGTCCTGGCCCCAAGGCTTGCTTGAATCTTCGCTCCATATGCCAGCGCTGACCTGCGCAGCCTCCTTCTTCTGCGGCCTCAACTTATAAGAAATCAACCTACTTCAATTCAGGATGACCCCCACCCTACACTTACCCATGCTAGTTCAGGTCTCCTTCCTACCCTTAGCACACTTGTTGCTACACATATACCGCTCCCTCACCTGCACTCCCATGTGTCTCACAAATCCTTCCCTCTTCCCCTGCACTGACAGAACCTCATCCCAGGAGGTCTGGGCTTCCTCCAGGCTCACGGATGTTTCCTGAGCTCCGTCCCAGCGTGGGGAGTGAAGGAGAAAAAGAGGGCAAGGTCCTTCCTGCCATATTCCCGGGGGAAACATTCTCTGCGTCTCCTCTGCCAACAGCCATCAAGTGCCTTCCCTTTCTGGGCTCTGACATGGTTGTGAGGATTTGTAAACCCAGCAGCCATCACTTGGATTCTCACTGATGAGCCTCGACTCTCTCTCCCAGACTTCCACACGGGCAAGCACTGCTGCTCAAGGCCGCTTATGCTTCAGAAGAGGCCTTGAGCTTCCTGGATCGGCCTGGTGCTTATCAACTATCTTCCTGGCACCCTCCAGCGCTCATGGTGAGCTTTCTTGTCCATAGCAGGGCCTTTATGACCATCTTTTATGAAATCATTGTCCTTTTATGATCTTCTGTGCAGAAAGAGTAGTCACAGGAAGGCATCAAACACACCAGAAGGGCTGCCAAGTGAAGTGCCAGTAAGAACCAGGTGAGCAACACCCACGGCTGTGGCTTCCTTGCAGGGAGTCCCTCCTCAGAAGGGGAGCCGGCCTCTGCCAGCCTGGGGAGGGAAATCAGCAGTGGCCATGCCACCTGGGAACACAAAGGGTGTCTTTTGCAAGACCGCCCTTCATCTGAACCGCTTTAGATCTGTACTTTGGGATTGGGTATCATGCTGTATATTGCAAATACTGATCTAATTGGCATTGCCCTAAGTGGCTACCACAGGTGCCCACTGCTCCACTGCCGGTATTTATATTTAGGGACATTAATGCCTTTGTTGTTGTTGATGTTGTTGCAGATACTGGTATTCATGGAGGAATCACACCAACTCTTGAAGGGTAATGGAAGGATTACCATCTTAGTGGCCCTCCGGTGAAGTGGCTCCTCTTTGCCAATGTCTCACTGTTGTTGCCCAGGGTCTAAACCTGGGCAAGTATTCTGGGTGTGGTGTCAAAAGCGCTGAGCAGAGGGGGATAATCGCTTCTTCTGGCTGTGGTCCTGCTCAAAGAGCCCAGGATCCTCTGCTGGGTCATGTTTTGCCTGATGAAACTCAAGGACCACCAGAGCCTTTTCCACAGAGCTGCTACCCAGCCACGCAGCCCCTGGGCTCTGTCACTGCAGCCTGTAATTCCCCTGCTCAGTCCTTGGCTCTCTTTAGAAGAGGTATGCAAGATTTGCCTCTTGCTTTCTCCGGTCATGGTGACCTTCCAAAATGTACCAGAGCGGCCCTGCTATGACATTGGCTGGTCTCTCAGCATCCTTGGATGCATCCCGTCTCAGCCAATGGACTCTTAAGGGTTGACCTTACCTAAGTAACCCCAGATTGATCTCCATCCACTGCTTGGAAAGAGATCGCCATCGCCGCCAGCATCCAGCTGTCGGTGGTGAGGACATGGCGGTGAGGCCGCCGGGGTGGCGGTGGGGTGGCTGAGGAGGGGTGGGGGTGGTGCTCGCCGTGGGGCCGCCCGCCATCACCTCACCCACATGCCCTGCCCGCAGCCCAACCCCACAGCAGCCTGAAGGGTGGTGAGGAGGGGGAGGACGTGGCTGCCATGCAGCGTCTCCCCCCTGAGCTGGTGAGTTGAGCAGGGGTGGATGGCGGGGCTGGGGTCTCCCCCTGAAAGCAGGGGGGGTCCCAGGGTTGCTGCTCTCGCCCCCTCTCTCCCCACAGCTACTGCACGTTGTCTCCTTCCCGACGCTGCCCGACCTGCTGAGACTGGGCCAGACCTGCCGCTGCCTCCAGGAGGTGTGCGACAGCGAGGCCGCCTGGCGCCACCTCTGCACCCCTCTCCCTCCTGCTGCCGCCAGCGCCCGGCCCTGCAAGAGGGCCGCCATCCTCAACTGTGAGTCCGCCCTTGCCAGTGGGGGGAGAGGGTGGCACTTTGTCCCCCAGCTGGTGATGACGTCCCTGCGTTCCCCACTCCAGACACCGAGGGTCTGTACCTCCAGAGCCTGGGCCGCTGCCGGCAGCGAGCGCTGATGGCCTCCAGGTTCCCAGCCCGTGCTCTCCACAGGGCCTTGACCTGGCAGGGCTGCTCTAATAAGACCAGATCCTGCGGTTGTCCATGGCCATGGCTCCAGGGAAGCAGCAGCCCCGATGTGAAGGTGGCAGAAAGGATCTGTCCACTGAGGCAGCGAGGGGCAGCCCCAAGGTCCACAAGTGCTGCTCCTCCATGTGGCAGCTGGGCTCATGGCTCCTTGACCTCTCCTGTGTGCTGGGGCTGCACCCCCAGCTCCAGAGGAGATCTAAGAGATGGGAGCAGAGACAAATAATATTCTGCTGGATTCTTGATTGTCTTTACCGACACAGGGAGCCTGGCTCCATATGTACATGAGGTCTTTTGGGTCAGAAAACACTGCTAGAGGGGGAAGAATATTATTATTTAAGTAGAAGGAATACATGAAGAATAATAAACCAAGAGAAAAACAAGGCACATATGAGCAAAAGAGCATCCGAGCTTTTCCTGAGGATGATGGACACCTTATTGATGCTGCAGTAGTCCGTGTTCACAGAGTTTGCGCAGGGCATCCTTGATCTCCTTGTTCCTCATGCTGTAGATGAGGGGGTTCACTGCTGGAGGCACCACCGAGTACAGAAACGACACCACCAGGTCCAGGGATGGGGAGGAGATGGAGGGGGGCTTCAGGTAGGCAAATATGCCAGTGCTGAGAAACAGGGAGACCACGGCCAGGTGAGGGAGGCACGTGGAAAAGGCTTTGTGCCGTCCCTGCTCCGAGGGGATCCTCAGCACGGCCCTGAAGATCTGCACATAGGACACCACAAGGAAAACAAAACACCCCAGATATAAACAGGCACAAACCACAAGAAGCCCAACCTCCCTGAGGTAGGAGTCTGAGCAGGAGAGCTTGAGGATGTGGGGGATTTCACAGAAGAACTGGTCCAGGGCATTGCCTCGGCAGAGTGGGAGTGAAAATGTATTGGCCGTGTGCAGCAGAGCATGGAGAAACCCACTGCCCCAGGCAGCTGCTGCCATGTGGGCACAAGCTCTGCTGCCCAGCAGGGTCCCGTAGTGCAGGGGTTTGCAGATGGCAACGTAGCGGTCGTAGGCCATGACGGTGAGAAGGAAATACTCAGCTGAGATAAAAAAGACAAATAAAAAGAGCTGTGCAGCACATCCTGGGTAGGAGATGGCCCTGGTGTCCCAGAGGGAATTGGCCATGGCTTTGGGCAGAGTGGTGGAGATGGAGCCCAGGTCGAGGAGGAAGAGGCTGAGGAGGAAGAAGTACATGGGGGTGTGGAGGCGGTGGTCGCAGGCTACGGCCGTGATGATGAGGCCGTTGCCCAGGAGGGCAGCCAGGTAGATGCCCAGGAAGAGCCAGAAGGTCAAGAGCTGCAGCTCCCGCGTGTCTGCGAATGCCAGGAGGAGGAACTGGGTGATGGAGCTGCCGTTGGACATCTGCTGCTTCTGGGCATTCAAACTGCCAAAGGAGATAAACCAGAAAAATTCAGAGAAGTCTGCCCTCCGGAAGTCCATGGTTGTGGTTTTGCTGCCCCCCCTCCTTACTTCACCAAGAAGCGAGAATTCTATCATTTCATGGTCGCTAAGCCCAAGACGGCCTCCGACCACCACATCTCCCACCAGTCCTTCTCTGTTAGTAAGCAGCAGGTCGAGCGAGGCACCTCCCCTAGTAGGCTCACTTACCAGCTGCGTCAGGAAGTTGTCTTCCACACACTCCAGGAACCTCCTAGACTGCTTCCTCTCTGCCGTGTTGTATTTCCAGTAGACATCCGGGAAGTTGAAGTCCCCCACGAGAACAAGGGCTAGCGATTGAGAGACTTCTGCCAGCCGCTTATAGAACGCTTCATCCGCCCCTTCATCCTGGTTGGGTGGTCTATAACAGACTCCCAGCAGGATATCTGCCTCGTTGGCCTTCCCCCTCATCCTTACCCATAGACACTCAACCGTACCATCATCACAATCGTTGAGCTCTATACAATCAAAACACTCCCTAACATACAGGGCCACCCCACCGCCTCTCCTTCCTCGCCTGTCCCTTCTGAAGAGTCTATAGCCATCCATTGCAGCACTCCAGTCATGAGAGTCACCCCACCATGTTTCTGTGATGGCGACTAAGTCATATCTCTCCCGCTGCACACTGAGTTTCTCTAATCTTTCTTATCATTCCACCTGTCCTGATACAGTGACCATTTCTAAGGTCATCTCTACAGGCGCAGACTCTCTAGACAAAGGCCCCTTCCATTATTCTCTCATTTTCTCCTACCCCTTTTCTTTGATCATTCAGATAACTCTCACCTACCCAGGTGCTGCTTTGAGCCTCAAGGAGTCAAAAGCTTGCCTGTCTTTCAGTTCTCTAGCTCTCTCTTTAGCTAATTCTTTAATTATTTTCATATCTAACATTGCTGTGTGTAAAACATTTCTCCTGAGATTATCCCTTGTGGAAAGGCAACCTCATTAGAGACAGCTTGTGCTTAGCGTGTGGTTGAGGAGGGTGTTTTACTGTTTAGGAAACTTTATCATGCTTTGCTTGTCTTTGCTTGCAAATAGGAAGAAATCATCTGTGGCCTGTGTGCAGCCAGTTCTCGAAGGAGAGCAGGAGGGAGCTGGTGCAACGGAGCTGTAACATTCAGCTCCAGAGTTCAGTGAAGTCTGATGTAAGGCAAACTGACGCAAGTCCCAGGGGGCCAATGAGAACAATGGTGGGGTTGGGGAGGTGAGGAGCGAGGTTGTCCATCCAGCGTCAGACCTCAAAGGACTGCTGTTCCTACCTGCCCAGGCCTCCTGAGGGGACACTCTGCATCAATATCAATTGCAGAATGCTTCTATCACCTCTTCTCAACAATGAAAAGAAATAAAATATCAAAGAAATTACAAAATTTTGTTTTTTTTATTAGGTGCCCTTTGAAATCTTCCTCTTTCACTGCACTATGACATGACTCCAATGAGCTGTACAAGCCTGGAAGACCTGAAGAAAACTACAGGAAGAGAAAGAGCTCGTTAAGGCTCTCTGTCTTTTAATGAGACCCATGGAGTATTTGGTGCTGAGTCCTTGAAGCTCCCATGATGAGAGGAGATTGAAGAAACCTCTCCAGAAGTCCAAGTCAGAAGCAAAGGAGTGCTGAAGTATGACTAGGTCCCCCTGAGGACCATTCCTGACAAAGCCTCCCCATGGACTCGTTAGAGCAGGTAATTGGAGGCTGTGATTGCAGGTAGGCAAAGGCACTGTGCAGGCAGCTGTGATGCTGAGAGAAGCCTTGGTTGTATTCAGAAAGCAGAAAGGCCAAGCCCTGACCCCCAGGCCCTGAGAAGGCCGACCCTGTCCCTCACACGTGGCTCAGGGCTCTTCCTGGGGGCAGTGGGATGTGAGGGTGAGCAATGCCAGGTGTAGAAAAACTGTACAACCCCTCCCGGCCTCCCCAAGCAGGGGAAAGGAAGAAATGCAGTCCAGAGCCTCAACAGAAAGTTCCTCCTTGTAGGCCTTGGTGGTAGAGGCAACTGCCGTAGCCAAGGGGACAAAGACCTCGGTTTTGATGGGCCTTTCAGCCTTGCCAGAGGCCGAGGCCGTCTCTACTGCAGGCTGTCCTACACTGTCCCATGCCTGCACCTCTTTCCCTTCAGGCTGCCGACACCCTTCTTGCTTTCCCACCTACCTCTCAGCCCAGTGTATCTATATCTTCACTGATGTCTCTCCAGCCATTGTTGGCTTTTCCTTGAAAGACAAAGCCATGGGCTGATCCAGACGCCCTCTGGGTGACCTCTTGCACCACAAGGCTACCCTTGGAGTGAGATTTCTTTTTCCTCACCTCCACTCTGAAGCTTCCAAGCTGCAATTTGTGGAGGTTTCCTTCTCTTCCCACTACCCAGAAAAGTTCCATTTTCTCAGAAACCACCCTTCAAATAGTTCCAGGCTACTACTATAGAGTCCTGAGCCTCTACGTCACCAGGCTAAAGAACCCCAGGTCCCTCAGCCTCTCCACAGAGGCCTCAAACCACATCCTGGCAGATGCCCTTTGGGGCCGCTCCAGTTCTTCCCCATTCCTCCAGACCAGGGAGGCCCTGGTTTTCCATTTCTTTTATCCAAGAAGAATTTCCTTTCCTTTCCTTTCCTTTCCTTTCCTTTCCTTTCCTTTCCTTTCCTTTCCTTTCCTTTCCTTTCCTTTCCTTTCCTTTCCTTTCCTTTCCTTTCCTTTCCTTTCCTTTCCTTTCCTTTCCTTTCCTTTCCTTTCCTTTCCTTTCCTTTCCTTTCCTTTCCTTGCCTTTCCTTGCCTTGCCTTGCCTTGCCTTGCCTTGCCTTGCCTTGCCTTGCCTTGCCTTGCCTTGCCTTGCCTTGCCTTGCCTTGCCTTGCCTTGCCTTGCCTTCCCTTCCCTTCCCTTCCCTTCCCTTCCCTTCCCTTCCCTTCCCTTCCCTTCCCTTCCCTTCCCTTCCCTTCCCTTCCCTTCCCTTCCCTTCCCTTCCCTTCCCTTCTCCTGACTCGGCACCTTTGCAGCAAAGGCAGACAACGCCGTCCTGGGCTGCAGGAGGAAGAGCACTGCCAGCAGCTGGGTGGGGGTGATCCTTCCTCTCTACTCAGCCCTGCTACAAGTGCTCTTGCTCACTTCCCTCAAGCTTTTCTACATTGCCACCTCACGCGCACTGCAGCCAAAGCTGCCCTCCGCATCTTCCACCAGTCCTGCCTTGTCTTCTGGTGAAAAACAAGTCCAGGAGAGCATCCCCCCATGTCGGGTCAGGGATTACCTTCTACCTTCCCTCCTACCGAGGCCTTTTAGCAGAGGTCCATGGTCTTCAAAGTCCCCAGTGACTACCAGGTCCTAAAACGGTGTCCCTTCCTCCAGCTGTCTAAAGGAGACCTCACCCTCTTCCTAACCTTCCTCAGGCAGTTCAGGGATCCTGACCATAAGAGCATTGTCCATGGAGGAGTCAGTGATCCACAGAAAGTAAACCTGAGTGGAACCGGGCCTGTGCTGCGCTGTGCTGGGCTCCACGTGCAGCTTGGTCTTCAGGCTGTGTTGTGCTGAGCATATCCCTGGGTCACAGGATCAGCTTGATGGCAACAGAGAAATCTGCAGGAAGCTCCCACCTGGGACTGGCCAGGAGGCCCACTGCACGTCCTTACCTTTACCAAAAACTGCAGCAACAGATTTGGACGTGAACATCACGTCTCAGGGCAGTAGAAATGATGACCAGAGTGTTTTTTCCCTGTTAGAAAACCTTGAAAGAGATCAGAGGAGCAGATTCAGAGATGGAAGCTGCACAACTCTCTGCACCACTGTCAAAGGCTCTGGCACCTGAAGGGACGTCAGATTGCCTACACGATCCTCTCTTTGTTCAGAGTGTTTCTCTAACAAATGGCATTGTAAGGAATGCCTCGCAGAGTCTGAGTGCCTTTCTTACTGGGGACATAACAAACCAGAACCTCCAGGTACAAAACAACCACCAAGTCACGTGTGCCTGCTGCTGGCTCTCAGGTTCTCAGCCAGAAGTGAATGTCACGGTCAACAGCCCAGCCCTGTGCCTGCTGATGGCCAATCACTCCAGGAGATTGGAGACTAAAGTGGCCTCACACTCGCCTTCACGGCCACGTGCCTCCTCCTGGCCTATGAGCTTCTCAGACACAATTGATAACATCATCACATCCCGAGCCATCAGCCTTCTTGTGGCCTATCGGCCGACTCGACAGATGTAACCTCACCGTGGTCTTCCAAGCCACACACCAGCTGCTGGCCTTTCAGCTTCTGGGATTGACACGGCCAAGCTGTGTGCCTGCCCCTGCCCCCTCAGTTACTCAGGTGGAAAGGAAGTGACAACCCATATGCAACGCCTCTTCCTGGAGAGGCCTCCCAGCTCATTAGGGAAACGGCTTCCCACAATCCACGGTCCAGGCAGGTGCCTTCTGCTGGCCTATCAAGGACGCTGGCAGATGTGAGCCTAACAGCAAATATCCCAGCCATGAGTCAAGGGCTGACCGAGCAGCTACCTCAGAAAGAAGTGACCTCCCCGTCCTTTACCAGCCATGTTCGTGCTGCTGGTCAATCAACTCCAGAGGCAGAAGGGGCATCACAGTCACCTTCACAGCCACGTGCCTCCTGCTGGCCCATGAAATTCTGAGGTACCGCTGACCTCATCATAGCATTCCCACCCCTCTCCTCCTTGAGGCCTGTGAGCTAGTCAGATTCCTCACAGTCCTCTTCCACTGCCTTGAGAATGCTCTGGGACCTCCTGAGCCCTGCTCTTCCCCCAAGGGTCCAAACAGCAGAAGTTCAGGCTAGGAGAGGGGTTGAAGGTGAGCTTACAAGGGTACAAAACAAGCAAAGCCAGGGCCAATGGGGCAAGAGCAGAGCTGGGCTGTTTGTCGAGGAATGTGTGAGGATGATTAAAGAGAAGAACTTGGGAGGGGGAAAGAGGGAAAAGGAAAAGCAAAAGTTCAGCTCAGGATATGATGAGGCGGGTCTGGGGTAACCTGCCTGTCCGCCTTGAGTCAGTGAGTTGAGTGGGACAAAAAAGCCACACCTGAGTGGATCACACTTATGTCTGCTTACTTCTGTGGTCCTGGGGAACCTGAGCGCTCTCCCTGTCCTCATCAAGGGAAGACCTGTGGTGGAAGGAAATGCACACTCACTCATGCTGGAAGGGACCTCGGGAGGTCTCT
Organism: Aptenodytes patagonicus; assembly: GCF_965638725.1. Classification (NCBI taxonomy): domain Eukaryota; kingdom Metazoa; phylum Chordata; class Aves; order Sphenisciformes; family Spheniscidae; genus Aptenodytes; species Aptenodytes patagonicus. Next base: position 29,462 of record NW_027472272.1, on the reverse strand, counting down.
AGGCCAAGCCAAATCACAGTCTGTGGAGAAAGGGAAATGAGGGTTGGGCTGTTTGCATGCCAGGCTGTGTTCGTGTGAGATGTATACCTGTATAGACACACAGACGGGACGGGTCCCTCCCGGAGCTGGTCTTAGACCCTCCACCTCTCTAGGAGCTGGCCTCAAGATTCCCTCATCCCTCCAGGTCCCCCATGCACAGACAAGCACACACACACACACACACACAAATGGGTCTCTCCAGCACCGAGTCATAGACCATTGAGGCTGGAAGGCAGCCAGCTCCCCCCTTCTCTGTGCTTCCTCTTCATGCTTGACCTTAGTCAGGAGCTCCTTTCTCAGCCATGCCAGCCTCCTGACGCCTTGGCGTGACTTCCTGCATGTTGGGGTGGAGCATTCTGGATCACGGAGAGGTGATCCTTGACCATCAAAGAGCCTTCTGCAGAATCCGCCTGGCCACAGGCATCCCCTGCTCCAAGGTTATCAAACTTTCCCTCCCTAACTCTTAGGCCAATCAGTCTTTATACTATGAAAACGTATTCACTTTCTGAAGATGGAGATATAGCTCACGTTGTATACTGATTTATCACGCTTGAGTAAGCAAACTAAAGGACACCAGCTCATCAGAAGGACCAGAAGGACAGCCCTGCCCTGGAAATGAGGGCTTTGCTTCTCGGAACCTTAGAGCTGTCCGTGAAGGCTGAAAGAGACCCCTGGACAACCAAGATAATGCCAGTACCCCAGTCCCTCTAACACACCTTTGAAACTCTCCCAGTCTCTAGCAGCCCAGATAAGTAACTATCAATAGACCAGCTCCAGGGACGCCTGGATCAACAGACAAGCAGCGAGAATGCTGATGGCTGATGAGGCTGCAGAAAAATAGTTGCTTTGTGAAGTGTTACTATGATGGTCATCAGTACTGTGTGTGTGTTAATTAGTGATTGGTCAAATCATGTTGTACCTCAATGCTTGACCGGTATAAGAACCCTGTGTAAAACCACATTTGAGGTACACCAATTTCGCTCAGACACCTCATGTGCATGAATAAATGCTTACCCTTGTAATTCCGTGCTTTGTGTCCGAGCCTCTCTCCTCGGACAGCACGGGCCAGTTGCACATTTTCCTAACACAAGTGATTCATGGCCACTGCACTGTGGCAAGGTCTCTCCCTTCTCCATGCAGGAGATGTAGGGCAGTCCAGGAAGACAAGGCACATCACACCGGGGTCTCCGCTCATGTGCCTGCCCTCTCAAACTCCTGTTTTATCTCTTCCCCAACCTTTACTCACCCCCTTGATTAGACAGTCAGGGAACAGACAAACAATTTTCACAGGGGGCCTCTCAGCAGCACCCTGTTGTTCATGGAGATCACCTTCACCTTTGCCAAGGGCCCTCAGGGGCAGCAGAGACACCACTGAGAAAAACCTTGTTTCTTGCCAGGGCTGCAGTTCCCAGCCCTGTTTCCCTCTGGCCTTGGGGACAGCAGGATTTGCTCACACTCGGCACTCAATTTCAGCTTGAGCTTCTCTGCTGTGAAGCAAAGCCTTTGCACACAGAAGGATGTCGACGCTCGGTACCAGGTTTCCTTTAAGGCGAGTCAGAGCTTGGCCTGGAGCTACACCTGAGGTGCCACAGCCCAGATGGGCACCCATGCCCTCAGCCAGGGCAGCAGACAAGCGGAGCGAGAGCCTGTGCTTTTTGACATCGATAGAGTAACAGCCACAGCGCGGCTGGACAAGTCACACAGCGTGGAGTGCTGCACTGGATGGGTATCGGCTCTTCAGGAGGGACAGGCTGGAAGGATCAGGAGTGGGGTTCCCTGAAAGTGAAGGCTTTAACGGGATGTATGGAGCTCCTCTGTGGGGCGGGTGAAGAGTTTGGTGATCCCTTGTGAGGGAGGGTCCGAGGAGAGGCCAGTAAAAGTGGCCTCTCATGGTGGGAGATAAGGAACCCGCAGTCAGGGTGAGGAAGCGGGTACAGTCTTTTTGAAGGATCCCAAGGAAGCCTCTGGCTGTAGAAGCCTGGGTCTCCCTGGGGCCTGCAATGACCCTGGCAATTTCTGAAAGGGGAACACAGCAGCATGCACAGTCCAGGCGGTTCCTGGAGCATCTTAGGACAACAAGCAGAATGGAAGAGTGCAGACGTTGGACCTCAGAGGAGCAGACTTGTGCCTCTTCTGGGGAGTTTCAGTGGGGATCCAATAGTCAGCACCACTGAAGGGCAGCAGAGCTCAGTACAGCTGGTCTCCAAGGACAGCATCCTCCAAGCAGAAGATTTGTCTCTATCAAAAATCAGTTTGGAACCTGAAAGCGAATTCCAGGCAATCATAACGAGCTTTTCCTACTTCAGGAACAATTCCAGAAGAAAACAAAGATACTGACTGGACACTGCTGGATTTAGGAAGAGTAGGTAAAGACAGACCTGAGATCCTCCATGTCCTTTTTGCCTCAGACTTCACCAGCAAGGTCTCCCAGGCCTTTGTGCCTCAAGGCAGGACTCTGGAGGAGAACAGCCAACGGAGGACAGGAGTCAAATCAGGGGCTACTTGAGCAAACTCCACCATTACCAGTACGTGGGAATGGACGGGTCACATCCAGGGGTGCTGAGAAAGTAAGACAATGTCACAGTGAGACCGCTCTCTGTCATCTTTGAAAGGTCATGGAGACTGGTGGGACTCCCTGACAGCTGGCAAAAAGTAGATGCTGCACGCATCTTTCAGAAAGGTCCAGGGAATGAGCTGGGGAGCTAAAGGCTGCTTAGCTTCACTTTAGATGGGGGACGTGTCCCAGAGCATGTCCTCTGGGATTGCATTTCTGGGTGCCTGAAGGAGAAGGTGACTGGGTGAACTCAGGGAACATGTACATCAATGGTGGTCTGGCACATGGAGGGCCGTGGTGTTATGCCATTGCACAACCCCATAAAGATTTGGCCATCTCCAAAAAAGGGACGGTATGAGGGAAGTGCCAGCAGGTGGGGCCATTGCTTGACAGCAAAGAGATACATGCAGCATCTACCCAACTTATCCAGCCTTCATTGCTCCCAGCTCCATTTAGATATGAGACGTAGAGGTGAAATGTATTAGAATAAACATGTCCTCGGAACACAGTTTCTCCATGCAAAGTGCTGGGATGAAATGTGGTTTTGGAAATGGCTGCATAAACCTGTATTTCCAAAGGGGGTGAGAAAGTGCCATCAGCTTGCTGCTCCGTGTCATGTCCTATGGAAAAATTTATGAGACTTTACAGACCAGCACCAAAGATCTGAAAATGCAGACTTCCTGACCACTTCTCACACCCAGGCCTTTCCTGCATCTGTTTCAACTTCTGCCTAACCTCTTCCTCCAGGGCTTGACTCAGTTGCCCACACCGAGGGGGCAACTTCCTCCAGGATCCCTGGGAGCAGCTGAAGCCTCCACAAGGGACTGGGGAATGTGAGCCAGGACCGACAAGAGCCTTTCTGGAGCAGGAGCTGGTGGACAGACAGGGGTGGCCAGGGCATCTCAGTGGAGACAACCCATTTCTCTCCTTGGACCAGAAAGGTAAGCCTGGGCAATTGCACCCGAGGTGTCCTACACTGTAGCAGGTCACTCTCATCCCTGTCTTCACCTACAATGGAGTCACATGTAACTTACCCTGCAGCGAATGACAAATGAGGGGATCTGCGTGTTGCAGAGTCTACTTGAAGATGCTCCTGAGCCCCTGACATTTTGGGAGCAGTGCAGCTTTAGCTCGTCAAGAGAGAGCATTTCATTCCCTCTGCCTCTTTGCTTGCCTCTGGGAATGGAGGGAGCTTGTGACTCCAACGTGTGACTCACTGTGTGCAAAGGGTGACTATGGACAGAGTCCGGGGCAGGGAGAGTTTTGGGGGGTCTTGGGATGATCTGTGCTTGACACAACAATGGGTTTGCGATTAGCCTAAGGCCGTCCAGAATGGAAAGTGAACTTCGGTGGAGGTAACGTGGACTTACCATGCAGCTGAGGAAGGTCTTTTGTTTATTGAACTGGGCCTTCCTTTGGTTTTCTTTGTTGGCAATTAAGAAACATCCTTCCGTGTCAGCTCCTTTTCCCGGTAAAGCAGGTGGGAATTGGTGCCCAGGAGCGGAAACATGCAGCTACAGACGTCAGTGGGGAAAGCTCAGGTTGGAACAGGCTGCTCTAAGTCCTAGTTGCCTGGTGAGAGAAATGGTGGGGTTGGGGCAAAGACTGTCCGTAGAGGGTCTGACAGAAAGGGTCTTGACTTCCATATCCAGGCTCCATTAGGAGACGTTCAGGATCAATATTGTCTGGAGATTGCTGATATCACTTAATGTGTGTAAGAAGAAAAATAAAGAAAAAATTAAAAAAAGAAGGAACGCTAACTTGTTCTTTTTTAGTATTGAAATCTATTGGCTTCTGAAATCTCTCAAAAGAACCCCATAAGAACTGAGGGATTTAGGAACACTACGCACAGACACTTGGCTTGTTGGGGCGTTTTGCATGTTAATGAGCCCTCTAGTGGCAAGATCCTGCAGGTCCTGGCAGACTGAAGAAGCCTCTAGAGAAGTAAAAGTCAGCAGCAAAACTCGGAGTTCCTGAGGGTGTTAGCAGGCCCCACTGATGCCCATCACCGGAGAGACCGTGGAGAGCATGACCAGAGAAGATTCCCGTCCCTGGGGACTGGTGAAGCAGAAAGTCAGAAGCACTGGTTACAGGTGGAAAAGCCAATGTGGAGGTGGCTCTGAAAGCCTTTGATGCATTTCCTCAATCAAGAGAGCAAAGGCCTGGGCCCTGTCCCCTGGGAAAGGGGATTCTTCCCTCATGGGAGTCTCGGGGCTTTTCCTGGGGGCAGTGAGAGGTGGGGGTGTGCAATGCTGAGTGCAGGACAGCGGTCGGACACCTCCCAGCCTCTGTGGAGGTGAGGAGGCCACAAGGCACTGGGAACATAAGGAACTGCTGTCCTCTCCTGGGCCCCCCTGGAAGAAGCAGCAGCCATAGCTGAGAGGACAAGGATCTCAGTTCTGTTGGGGGGGTGTCTCAGCCCCACCAAGGCCCTTGCTTGTCCCCACCACAGGCTGTCCTACACTCTCCTATACCTGTGCCTGTTTCCTTGAAACCTTTAAGCACCCCCTTGGTTCCCTGCCTCACTCTGAGCCGGGATCTCCCAAGCTTTACTGGTGTCTCTTTATCCTCACTGGTTGTGTCTTCAAACACAAAGTTTTCTGAGGATGTGCCAGTGCCTGCGAGTTCCCAACAACTCACCCAGTTTCTTCCAAAGCCCTGCTAATGCTCCCCTAGCACCCAAGATGTCCTGGCCCCAAGGCTTGCTTGAATCTTCGCTCCATATACCAGCGCTGACCTGCGCAGCCTCCTTCTTCTGCGGCCTCAACTTATAAGAAATCAACCTACTTCAATTCAGGATGACCCCCACCCTACACTTACCCATGCTAGTTCAGGTCTCCTTCCTACCCTTAGCACACTTGTTGCTACACATATACCGCTCCCTCACCTGCACTCCCATGTGTCTCACAAATCCTTCCCTCTTCCCCTGCACTGACAGAACCTCATCCCAGGAGGTCTGGGCTTCCTCCAGGCTCACGGGTGTTTCCTGAGGTCCGTCCCAGCGTGGGGACTGAAGGAGAAAAAGAGGGCAAGGTCCTTCCTGCCATATTCCCGGGGCAAACATTCTCTGCGTCTCTTCTGCCAAGAGCCATCAAGTGCCTTCCCTTTCTGGGCTCTGACATGGTTGTGAGGATTTGCTAAAGCCAGCAGCCATCACTTGGATTCTCACTGATGAGCCCCGACTCTCTCTCCCAGACCTCCACACGGGCAAGCACTGCTGCTCAAGGCCGCTTACGCTTCAGAAGAGGCCTTGAGCTTCCTGGATCGGCCTGGTGCTTATCAACTATCTTCCTGGCACCCTCCAGCGCTCATGGTGAGCTTTCTTGTCCATAGCAGGGCCTTTATGACCATCTTTTATGAAATCATTCTCCTTTTATGATCTTCTGTGCAGAAAGAGTAGTCACAGGAAGGCATCAAACACCCCAGAAGGGCTGCCAAGTGAAGTGCCAGTAAGAACCAGGTGAGCAACACCCACGGCTGTGGCTTCCTTGCAGGGAGTCCCTCCTCAGAAGGGGAGCCAGCCTCTGCCAGCCTGGCGAGGGAAATCAGCAGTGGCCATGCCACCTGGGAACACAAAGGGTGTCTTTTGCAAGACCGCCCTTCATCTGAACCGCTTTAGATCTGTACTTTGGGATTGGGTATCATGCTGTATATTGCAAATACTGATCTAATTGGCATTGCCCTAAGTGGCTACCACAGGTGCCCACTGCTCCACTGCCGGTATTTATATTTAGGGACATTAATGCCTTTGTTGTTGTTGATGTTGTTGCAGATACTGGTATTCTTGGGGAATTTGCACCAACTCTTGAAGGGTAATGGAAGGATTACCATCTTAGTGGCCCTCCGGCGAAGTGGCTCCTCTTTGCCAATGTCTCACTGTCGTTGCCCAGGGTCTAAACCTGGGCAAGTATTCTGGGTGTGGTGTCAAAAGCGCTGAGCAGAGGGGGATAATCGCTTCTTCTGGCTCTGGTCCTGCTCAAAGAGCCCAGGATCCTCTGCTGGGTCATGTTTTGCCTAATGAAACTCAAGGACCACCAGAGCCTTTTCCACAGAGCTGCTCCCCAGCCACGCAGCCCCTGGCCTCTGTCACTGCAGCCTGTAATTCCCCTGCTCAGTCCTTGGCTCTCTTTAGAAGAGGTATGCAAGATTTGCCTCTTGCTTTCTCCGGTCATGGTGACCTTCCAAAATGTACCAGAGCGGCCCTGCTATGACATCGGCTGGTCTCTCAGCATCCTTGGATGCATCCCGTCTCAGCCAATGGACTCTTAAGAGTTGACCTTACCTAAGTAACCCCAGATTGATCTCCATCCACTGCTTGGAAAGAGATCGCCATCGCCGCCAGCATCCAGCTGTCGGTGGTGAGGACATGGCAGTGAGGCCGCCGGGGTGGCGGTGGGGTGGCTGAGGAGGGGTGGGGGTGGTGCTTGCTGTGGGGCTGCCCGCCATCACCTCACCCACATGCCCTGCCCGCAGCCCAACCCCACAGGAGCCTGAAGGGTGGTGAGGAGGGGGAGGACGTGGCCGCCATGCAGCGACTCCCCCCTGAGCTGGTGAGTTGAGCAGGGGTGGATGGCGGGGCTGGGGTCTCCCCCTGAAAGCAGGGGGGGGTCCCAGGGTTGCTGCTCTCGCCCCCTCTCTCCCCGCAGCTACTACACGTCGTCTCCTTCCTGACGCTGCCCGACCTGCTGAGACTGGGCCAGACCGGCCGCTGCCTCCAGGAGGTGTGCGACAGCGAGGCCGCCTGGCGCCACCTCTGCACCCCTCTCCCTCCTGCTGCCGCCAGCGCCCGGCCCTGCAAGAGGGCCGCCATCCTCAACTGTGAGTCCGCCCTTGCCAGTGGGGGGAGAGGGTGGCACTTTGTCCCCCAGCCGGTGACGACGTCCCTGCGTTCCCCCCTCCAGACACTGAGAGGCTGTACCTCCAGAGCCTGGGCCGCTGCCGGCAGCGAGCGCTGATGGCCTCCAGGTTCCCAGCCCGTGCTCTCCACAGGGCCCTGCACTGGCAGGGCTGCTCTAATAAGACCAGATCCTGCGGTTGTCCATGGCCACGGCTCCAGGGAAGCAGCAGCCCCGATGTGAAGGTGGCAGAAAGGATCTGTCCACTGAGGCAGCGAGGGGCAGCCCCAAGGTCCACAAGTGCTGCTCCTCCATGTGGCAGCTGGGCTCATGGCTCCTTGACCTCTCCTGTATGCTGGGGCTGCACCCCCAGCTCCAGAGGAGATCTAAGAGATGGGAGCAGAGACAAATAATATTCTGCTGGATTCTTTATTGTCTTTACCGACACGGGGAGCCTGGCTCCATATGTACATGAGGTCTTTTGGGTCAGAAAACACTGCTAGAGGGGGAAGAATATTATTATTTAAGTAGAAGGAATACATGAAGAATAATAAACCAAGAGAAAAACAAGGCACATATGAGCAAAAGAGCATCCGAGCTTTTCCTGAGGATGATGGACACCTTATTGATGCTGCAGTAGTCCGTGTTCACAGAGTTTGCGCAGGGCATCCTTGATCTCCTTGTTCCTCATGGTGTAGATGAGGGGGTTCACTGCTGGAGGCACCACCGAGTACAGAAACGACACCACCAGGTCCAGGGATGGGGAGGAGATGGAGGGGGGCTTCAGGTAGGCAAACATGGCAGTGCTGAGAAACAGGGAGACCACGGCCAGGTGAGGGAGGCACGTGGAAAAGGCTTTGTGCCGTCCCTGCTCCGAGGGGATCCTCAGCACGGCCCTGAAGATCTGCACATAGGACACCACAAGGAAAACAAAACACCCCAGATATAAACAGACACTAACCACAACAAGCCCAACCTCCCTGAGGTAGGAGTCTGAGCAGGAGAGCTTGAGGATGTGGGGGATTTCACAGAAGAACTGGTCCAGGGCATTGCCTCGGCAGAGTGGGAGTGAAAATGTATTGGCCGTGTGCAGCAGAGCATAGAGAAACCCACTGCCCCAGGCAGCTGCTGCCATGTGGGCACAAGCTCTGCTGCCCAGCAGGGTCCCGTAGTGCAGGGGTTTGCAGATGGCAACGTAGCGGTCGTAGGCCATGACGGTGAGAAGGAAATACTCAGCTGATATAAAAAAGACAAATAAAAAGAGCTGTGCAGCACATCCTGGGTAGGAGATGGCCCTGGTGTCCCAGAGGAAATTGGCCATGGCTTTGGGCAGAGTGGTGGAGATGGAGCCCAGGTCGAGGAGGGAGAGGCTGAGGAGGAAGAAGTACATGGGGGTGTGGAGGCGGTGGTCGCAGGCTACGGCGGTGATGATGAGGCCGTTGCCCAGGAGGGCAGCCAGGTAGATGCCCAGGAAGAGCCAGAAGGTCAAGAGCTGCAGCTCCCGCGTGTCTGTGAATGCCAGGAGGAGGAACTGGGTGATGGAGCTGCCGTTGGACATCTGCTGCTTCTGGGCATTCAAACTGCCAAAGGAGATAAACCAGAAAAATTCAGAGAAGCTTCTCTGAGCAAAACTTAATTCATTCATTGTGAAACACCTGAGGGTGCTTTTCTTGCCTGGGGGACTGTTCTGCAGCTCCGAGGCTTCAGCTCTGGTTTGTGCTGGCTGAGGGCGCTGCGCAGAGCAGTGCCCTCTACCCGTGGGCTCCTTCAGGGTCAGCCCTGCTTTACAGCAATGACACATGGAGGTAGCAACAGCCCAGATAATTTGGAGGGAGGGTTCCCGGGGAGGAGTTCCCTGGGCTGCACCAGAGCGGAGGGTAAAAAGCTCAGAAGGATGCTTTCTTCCACCGAGGAGGGGGGGAGATGACGTGCAGCAAATGTGCCTCGTTACCCTGTGTTTTAGACTTCAGACACCCCCATCCCACTTGGGAAATGTTCTTGGAAAGGGTGAGATCCCCCCGTTGCCCCTTTGCTCTCAGTGTAAACCTCCGTCAGTGCTCACGTCCAGGAGGGCTGCTCTGTCCATCAGCCGGGTGCCCAGCTGCCCTGTGCTCGCACCGCTCTCAGCTGGAGGAGGACCACACACAGAGGTTGCTCTGAAGAAGAAACCGGACTGTACTGGGAGCAGAGGGGTCCTGTTCAACGTGGAGATTTAAAACCACCTCTCCTTGCCAGCAGAGCTATGCAGAGTGTGATGAAGAGGACAGGACAAGGATGCTGATTCGCATGGGCAGATCAGGTGCTCTCAGACATCACAGAGGTCCGACAGGAGAGCGATGCCCTTCTGGAGTGATGCTCACAGCCTCGCAGGACTCCCTGTCCAGCATAGTCAGGTGCCTTAAGGTGGTGTCTGCTAAGGGAAGCAGCGTCTCATTGCCCAACCTCGGACTGCAGTGTCTCCAGCCTGGACAATTAAGAGAGGGCTTGGGCACCTTGGTCCCATGGAGACACCTCCAGGGCAGCGCCCTCCAGGGCAGCGTCAGAGCAGGCACTCAACACCCCCACCCCTTGCGCCACACCACCACTGTTCTGGCCAGGGACCCCAAGAGCAGGAAGAAGAGCAGCACAACCAGGTGGAGAAACAAAGAAAGACTCTGTGACTCTCCTCCTAAGGGAAGCAAGGAGAGGAGAGGTGGCCGGGCACTCGGCAAAGCCGCCTCCTTACCCAGCAGAGCGCAGCCCCTCCCAGTTAGCAAAATCCCAGGGCAGTCGCTCTCAGCCCCTTTGCTCTGCAGAGGCAAGTGGCCACGTGTCAGGAGAGATGCACCTCTGCCGTGCTAGAGCTCTGGCTGCAGAGGAGGCAACTCCTGCCCTGGACCACGCAGCCTTGAGGGCAGAGGCTCTGCTGGGTGGGAGACGAGACCAGGGCTCTGGCTCAGAGGAAGGCGTCTGCATTGGAGGGGATGACAGGCAGCTTTCCAAATTCTCCCTCCCGTGACATTTCTGGTTGGAGCTGCGTAGAGCTCTCTGGCCATGTGTCTGCTGCCTGGAGCTATCCCTGCCGTGAACTGTTCCTCTGCCCTCAATTTTTCCCCTGTCTGGGATCACAGACCCCATCAGCAACTACTGTCGGCTCAGCTCTGACCTGAAGAAACCTCCCCGTTTCAGGCACTCTCTAGAGGTTCTCCCCGTTTGCAGGCAGTAAGGAGCAGGTCAGACAAACCCCGATGAGGGCAACAAAGGTGATGCTGGTGCTCTCCGTAGGTAGAGGAGTGGATGAAAGCAGTTTACTTGGCTCCTACCACACCCACTGATCCCTCAGTGTAGCGGCTCAGGACTCTCAGTCTCCCTCTCCAAACATAGCAGCGCCTTTTCCCTGAAAGAGCAGGAAACTGAAAGCGTAGACTCCGGAAAGCTCTTCACCTTTAAGGCATCCCCTGCCTTGATCTTCCTCTGGAAAAGTCCCCTCTGAAATGCCCTGGGCAGCTCTGGGTGCACACCCTGGCTTCACCCCTTCACGCTTGTCTAACATGAGCCCCTGGACTGGGAGTCCTCCCGACGGATCCTGTAGGCTACGATAGCTGTAGGAGACCCTGCCAGGAACCGCAGCTGCATTGCCCTGCACCAAGAGACTTACCGTGTCAAGGGCTGTAACGATTTCTTCCTTTGAGCTCTCCTCTGTCCTCCCACTCCAGACTGCTTTCAATCTCTCTCTGCCCTACTCCTTTCCTCTGAGCCCTGCCACGCTTTGCAGAGGAGTTGTTCCTTGGCAGAGCCGTCTCTCTGCAGTGCTGCCTGCTTACCCTGAGCTCCCTCCATCCCAGGAGCCTGTCTCAGCCCAGGAGGACAGGACCTGCCCAAGACGTCACTTTCTCTGCCCCCCACCCCACGCTGCGCTCCCTCCTGCTGTCCCTGGGGCTCTCCAGGATCCCATGTGGAAAGAGACTGAAGTAATCACCGATGTGGCCTGTCTCACCTCTGCAGAGACATTTCTTCCCAGCACTGTCCTTTCTCCTCTCAGAGACACCGTGAGGTCTGACAATCACCCTGCCTTGTCCCGTCATTAGGCAGGGCACCTGGACACTGACAGGGAGGGATCTCCTTTACCCCTGCTGAGGGAGGGGAATCGGCTGAGTCAATGGAGGCATCTCGTCCTGGATGTGTAGTCCTGGGGCTGGAAGGGACCTCAGCTCCCTCCCATGCCTGCCACAAACCCACAGCAGGTGAGATTCCTCTTGCTTCCGCAACGGTGTCTGTTCAAAATAGGCACCTGCACTCCTTTTCCATGGTCCCATGGTCATTGGTGGAGATGGAGAGCAGGAGTTCACACACAAACACCTGGTGACACTGGAGGTGCCAGAGGTAGTCCACGAGAGTGGAGCAGGACTGAGAGAGTGGGAAACACCTGGGGGCATCACCCTGCAGCCTGGTGAGGATGCCAGCTGAAATGACGGCAGATGCCCACATGTAGGACATCACCACCTGTCCCTCCTCACGCTGTTCAGGGCCGCCTAAGGAGGTGTTCAGCTGACCAAATGGAGTCATGTGCCCGAGGGAGAGTGAAGGCTTTCTCTTTCTCCCCTCCCTTAGCTGTATTTACTGGCTGTCCCTTGTCTGTAACAATAGCTGTCTCACACGTCCCCACGCAGCCTAACCGAATTCAGGGCAGCCGCTCAGCTAATGGCCACATACAGGCCTGTAGTGCTGTGTGAGACGCCGAGGCTCCCCAGACATCCATAGCCCCGTACTAGCTACTCTGAGGAACATTAACTCTATCCCAGCCAAAACCAGCACACCAGGGTGCCCCTTCGCTGATGTCGGGGAGCGCTCCATCTCTTCCTGACTACGGCAGCCAGTCAAACACAGGCGGTACAGTCAGGGCAACAGGTTTCTTCTCCTGCTGCAGGCTGCACAGAGCAGGTACACAGGGCTGCTGGACTGGGGCCCCCAGGCGTCCCCGCCTCATTTTTCAGCCGCACCTTCTACTCCCCCTTTTCCCCTTCTATCCTGACGCTCTACTTTCTGAGCTTTTGGCTGGCACGTTTTCCCTTTATATTCTCACCAGTTTCACCCCAGGCCAACTAGGTTTCTCCTTTCACGGCCTGCCATCTCCAACAGCTTCTCACTTTCTAAAGCGGTGAGTTGCACCTCAAGCCAGGGTTGATGAAGACAAAAGTGAACGAGAGCTTCTGTAAGCAATGAGACGGCAGGCACCATCAAAAAATGTCTATCGTCTCCACTGCGCACCTTAGAAACCTCGAGAAATCTCTAAAGGCACAAATAAGGAGCAGCTTAGAAGCTGTTCACATCAGTCGGGCAGGTTTGGATCCCAGTGAGGTCCATGTGTTTAGAGAAGACTTTTCTGAATGACTCCTCAAGTTCTCCGTCTCTCAGGCTGTGGGTGAGGGCCTTGATTAAAGATGTTAAGGCAGCATAGAGAGACTATTTCTTTCAGGCTTCCTCTTCTGACAGTATCTGGTACGCGCTACACACTGTAAGAGTCCCATCGACAACTGTATCCCCAAGCAGGGATTGGAGGAGAGGAGCAGGCGTAAACATCTTCTGCTTCCTGGTGCTGAGAGAGATTTTCAGAGTGGGGGAAAGGACGTAACTGTGAGATGCCAGAAACTGCGGAGATGTGAAGAGAGCACGACACGGAGGGGGAGAAGCAGAGGTCTCCCAGGGAGGTCCTGGGGCCAGGCCTGGGGCGTGTGAACACAGGGCTCTGGGATGAGCCAAAGGGTACAGGAAGGTCCTGAGGGGACATAAAAGCAGATGGGGGCCTGGGGGCACCCCGAGAGGACCCATGGGCCAATGGTGAGCTGGCTCCCTACCCCCTGCAAGTGGACTCCCTGCCCCTTCCAGCCCAGGCGGCGGGTCACAGTGGGGTCCCTTGTGACCCCCCCTCTGTGACACCCCACGGCACCATATATAGCCAGCAGGGCCGTGGCCCTGCAGTGTCTGACAAGACAGCGACGGGACAGGGCGGGAGCACGGAGCTGGCGAGGAGACCCCGAGCGCAGCCCACGTCTTTCCCTGCCGCCCCTGGCAGCCTCGTGCTGCCGAGGTGTTGCCCTTAAGCTGCCCCCCCCCTCCCCTCCCCCCAAAACTTTCCTCCATTTCGCAGGATGGCGGAGAGACCCCCCAGCCACCCCAGGGTGGCCTGGGAAGAGGTGGGGGCTCCCCAGGAGAGCCGCTCTCCACCAGAGCCCTACGAGGTGTCCACGGTCCAGCCGCTGCAGACCGGTGAGTGAGGGGCCCCCCGGGACTGGCAGAGCCGGGGCCAGCGAGCACGACCGGCTCAACGCCGGGACCCCATTTCCTCGGCACGCTGGCAGCAGGAGTCCCACGGGCAGGGACACAGTGATGCCTGAACGCCAAGGCTGCTCGGGGCTGGAGCCGTCCCCAGCACAGCCTCCCTCCTCAGCCATGCCGAGGGTAAAGATCTTGTCACCGATTGGGAAGCTTGTTGGCAAAGATGCTTTGTCCTACCGACTCTCCTGTGTTTCCCCTCCACGTAGGCGAGACGCTGCCAGAGGAGAATCCAGAGCATCCGGAGCTCCAACTGGGATGGGATTCTGAGAGCACCTGGTTGCTTTCTTCGCTCGACAGCAGCGACATGACCACGGTAATGAGCTCCCCCCTTGCTGGGACTCTTGTCCCTGGCATCCGCAGGAGGCTTGTGTGAGCAAAGGGACCCAGAATCAGTGGGGTTGGCATGGCCTTACTGTCCCTGCTGAGAGGGTTCCTGCTGTCCCCGAGCAGGGACTAGGCGAGGGTGGCACTCCAGTGTCCCAGCAGCAGCTCCAGCCCTTCTGGCCACCAGCCAGCCCTGGTTCTCTCTAGGGCAAGCACACGGCGCCCATGATGCCAACCCTCCTCCCTCACCCTGGGGACCCTCTGCTCTCACCCTCTGCCCTGCAGAGACTGCAGCCCCTGCTTCCAGCTGTCCTGCGGGCACTGCTGACAGCACTGCCGGGCACCTCTTGCCAGAGCTGCTGGCGGTGCTCAGCCAAGAAGCACCATCAGGGTGCTCGGCGTGACATGTCTTTGCTCCCCTCCTTCCTCCCGTAGGTGTTTGGAGAATACCTCCAGCCTTCTCAGATGACAGACATTCTCCTCGTGGCCATTGAGGCCTTGACAGCAGACGACATCTACGACAGGCAGCTGGGCAGCAACATCCTGGATATGGCCATGAGAGACCCTGCCTCCTGGCTGACGGATGTAAGTGCCCTGCGGCTGGATTGCCCTGCCCGTGAGCCCTGTCAGCCCTTGTTCTTCCCTCCTTCCCTAACCCAGCTCTCTCGGGCACCTGAAGCCATTTCAAGGCAGCAGAGAGGGATGGGAAGGGCAGCAGTTTCGGTGGCAGCTTGGGAAATGGCTGCACTCCAGTGGCAGCACCATCCTCACTGTGTCCCCTCCAGGTGCCAAAGATTGTGAGGTACACCCACAAAAACATGGAGCACATCCGCATGGAGCCAGCCCGGCACAGCCTGGATTCATTCCTTCTCCTGCTGACCAAGCGGTGCCCCAGGGAAGTGGTCAGGAGCCTGTTGAAGATCTCTCCAACATGCGACAGGTACCGGCCCTGACAGCCTTGAGGGCTTGCTCCCTGTCAGGATAGGGGCCCAGAGATGCTCTGGCTGCCAGGCCCACGGAAAACTGCAGGACATCCCCAAGGAGCAGGGCCCTCCATCCCACCACGCTTCCCAGCCCCGGTGGGTCAGCCAGGCCCGCAGCAGCCAAAGCTGGCCAAGCCAGAGTCCCGCCACCACGCTCCTCCCTGCCCCATGGGGAACACCACCTCAGCCCCCTCCTGCCTAAGCGGGCAGGGTCCCCGGGCACCCCAAGTGAGGGGGGTGGGCAGGGCCAGGGCTGCAGCACCGCCTGGGTCCGGAGAGGCTGGCCTGGGCACGGTGCAGTGGCCGAGGCAGCCCTGCTGACCGAGCGCTCTGGGTCTGCAGCGCTGCCCTGGCCATGTGGGAGGTGATGATCTCTGTGCCTTGGGCTTTGTGGAGTGTCTTGACGGAGCTGCTCAGCGTGCTCCAGGACCAGCGGCTGCGCAAGGTGTTCAGCTGTGCCGCGGAGGACGCCTGCATCTATCCCTTGGCTGTGAGTGACCTTCAGGGCTGTGCCTGCCTCCCCAGGGAAACAGGCACGGCCCCCTCCCCTTCCGTCTGCCTCCAAATGGCCACCTCCTCCAGTACATATGGACACAGCCCCGGAGGGTCAGCAGGGACCTGCCCAGCACCAGCCAGACCCCGTGCCAGACACTTGGGGCCCCCCTGTGCTGTTTTGGCCCCGGTGAAAAAACACAAAGCCTGCCCCTGCCCGGGCAGCACCCTGCTTCCCCCCTGCCTGCATCCCCCTGCCTGCATCCCGCTGCCTGCATCCCCCTGCCTGCATCCCCCTGCCCTGCTCTGCAGCCTGGAAACCCGGGGCAGGGGCAGAGAAAGGAGCAGAAGCCCGAGTCTGGCCAGTTGCTGGGCCTGGGGCAGAGGCATGGCCTCTGCGCAGGCTGAGGGGGCTTCAAGTCTGGGGAGAGGAGACACTTACCACCGCCCACGTGTCGTGCCCCCTTTGTGCCAGCGCGGTGGAGGGAGCCCTGCGGGCTCTGCTGGTCTCTCACTGCTGTCTTCGTTTTAGCTGCTGCTCTGCGCCGACGTTGGAACAGAGGAGTTTGCTGCCCTGTACAAAGCCCAGAGGTACCTGAGGCATCCAAGCCCGGTGATGCTCTCGCTGGTGCTGAGGGGCCTCATCACGCTTTCAGAGACACCCGAGACGGTGAGCAGGGTGTAGTCAAGCGGAGCCATGTTGGCAGCCGGGGCCTGGGGCAGGGGGTAATGTGGTGGCTTGGCCTTGGCTGGGAGGCAGGAGGCGGGGTGAGGGCTCCAATCACCCTCCCTGCTATGGAGGGGCCTGGTGGGTGCCTGGGGAGCCCTCCAGGCACAGAGGCTTGCCAATCCACCTGCCCCCTTCAGGCCGGTCGGTTTCAGGGGGTGGCTGAGCAGGGGACACTGCTCTCCTGCACTCCCTTCCCTTCCTCGGGCTCTCCCCGCATCCCCATCAGTGGCCACTGCCTGCCAGGAGGCTGCTGCAGTGACTCCTGGGCCACCTGCTGGGAAGCCGGGCGGGAGGCTGGTGCTCAGCAGCCGGCGCGTTTTTGCCAGGGTGCTCGTTCCCTGCTTCACAATAAGGAAACTGTGTGTTCCGTACAGGCAAGAAAAATACCGGTCCTGCTGCCAGACATCATGGAGACCCTGCAGGATGCCAACACTGATGTCAGGATGAAGGCCCTGGTACTGCTCAGGAACATGATGGGTCACATGAAGAGGGAGGAGGCCAGCGTCATCGCTCTGCAGCTGGCGGAGAAGCTCCTGCCCCTCTTTGATGATGTAAGGCTGCTGTGGGAGCCTGAGCCCTACAGATGGGCACCCTGCAAAGACAGCTGCCCTTCAGCCCAGCCCTGTGGGCAGCACTTGGGCAGGGCTCCCCTCCTCACTCCTCTTGCATGGCCTTTCAGGGCTTTGGGGCTGTTCAGCCACAGCTGCAGATCTGGCCCACAGCCCCTGTGTTCAGGATCCGACCCCCGAGCAGCCCCCCTCACATCAGACACGCTGATGCCCTTGCTCACTGTGGGCAGGGAGCGGCTGTTGCTCAAGTCCCCCTGTCCTCCTCACCACCAGGTGTCCAGCCAGGTGCGGGAGCTCTCCATCAGCTTCTTCCAAGACGTGATGAAGACTGTGGTGGGGAGAAACGTGAAAAAGATGAAGAAGAAAGTGCAGAGGGTCCTGCTCCCGCTCTTTCTCCACATGAACGACCAGATCGAGAGCGTGGCGAAGGTGAGTGACCAGCGACCCACTGGAGACGCCGGGAAGGGCGTGCCGACGCTGGCCTGGCATAAGGGGCGAGGGCTGCTGGACGTCAGAGTCTGGGAATGTGTGTCACCAGCCTGGGGCAGGGAGAATGGTGGGAAGGGAGGTGCAGCCAGAAGGGGACTGGCCCTGCATCCCGGGATCAAAGCTCTGCTCACCCGGAGCCTGGGTGTGGAGGAGCTGGGGCAGCCCCGGCTGGGGAGCCAAGCGTCCTGCTGGGGGATGCTCCTGGGACGTGCTGCTGGCTCCATCCTGCCCCAGTGTCTCTGGGGCTCCAGCCCTCGCTGCCTACAGCTGTGGGCCCACACCTCCTTTGCCCTTCGGCCTGCCCCCATCCCTGGCAGCAGCTCAGCAGCTCTTGAGGATCTCTGTTCTGTTGGCCGGCAGCAGGAGATACCTGAGGTGGTGGCTGCCCCGTGTCCCTGCCCTGGGCACTGAACCCAGTTCAGACTCTGTCCCCTGCTGCCTCTTCCCATAAGGGGCTGGGAACAGCTCGGAGCCTGGCCAAGAGGAGGAGGATGCCAGGGCTGCTTCCCTGGGCTGTGGTGCCATCTCCCAGCCTCTGCTTCTCTGCAGGCCTCTGGGAACACCCTCCTCGCCTGTGCAAAGTTCCTGGGATGGAGGAAGCTCAGCTACCTGGCCGAGACGCGTCAGACACACCTGATTGGAGAGTGCTTGGTGAGGACAACCCCCAAGCCCCACGGCCGGGCCCCACGTGCCCGTGGGGAGGGCTGTGCAGCTGTGCCTCGCCTGCCCTGCTCCAGCCTGGAGCCCAGAGCCTGGAGCTGCATCCTCCTTCCTTGCCCTCAAGCACGCAGCCCCCAAGGGCTCTTCTCCAGGCCCTTCTCCCCTCCCTGCCCCCAGGGTGCTGAACAAGACCCTGGCACATGTAAGCCCTGGCACTGGGACAGAGGGGTCGCAGCACCCCCAGGCCCCCTGTGCCTGCGGCTCGCTCTGAACCTCAGCCCCACAGGGCTCCTGCCTGGGAGGGAGGGAGGGAGGGCACCGGTAGGAGGGACTGGTCCGGATGGCTGGGGAGGGTCTGTATGAGCCACGTGCCCTTGTGCTCTCTCCAGCTACTGCACAACAGGAGCAGGGTGGAAGAATATCTGTGTCAGAGCCTGCCGTACCTGAAGGACGCTCAGGCCACCCTGCGAGTGGCGGCCATCAGGTTCATCGGTGAGCCACAGCCCCTGGGGTCCCTCTTCTGGCAGCCTGGCCCCGGTCCCCTCCACTGCACCGGCAGCAAGGGACAGCCCTGTGGCTGCCAGAGCCCCGGCTGCCCCGTGCAGGGCCCGCCACGCAGGTGGGCTCGCTGGGAGCCTTGCTCAGTCCCACCGCCCTCGCGTACTGTCCTTCCCTGGGGTCCGCCCTGCTGAGGGGGAGGAGGGGGTGCAGCCAGTCTGGCAGGGCCGGGGGCCGTGCTGCTGGGAGCGTGCTGGGGAGCAGGAGGTCTGACAGGAGCTCTGTGCGTAGGGCTTGCCGCGCGGCACCTGAGGAACCGAAGCTCGGAGAAGCTCTGGGATATCTGCAACGGTGAGTAGGGGCGGTGCTGTGCTGGCCGGGGCTGGCGGGGCAGGGGACAGAGCCGGGGCAGGGTGCTGCCATGGCTGGCCCCGCGCCAGGGCAACGCTCCAGGGGCAGAGGAATGTGTCAGGGGCACATGGGGCATTCCTGAGCAGCAGCTTCCAGCTGGTCTGTTTGTCCCACCTGCTCCTCCTGGCCAGGGAAAGAGATGGGTGGGGCTGGCATGGGCTGGAGGGGACTCCTGGGGGTCTCTGCAGGCAGTGGGGGTTCACGTCCGCTTCGCTTCCTTTCGTTGCAGCCCTCCTGCCCTTGGGGAAGGACACGGAACTCTCGGTCAGCTCCCTGGCAGTTCAGACCGTCTCCATCCTCACAAGAGATGTGCCAACATCAGGATGGAGCCTGCGATCGCTGTGCTGCTGGCCCTGCTGAGCCTTTGAGAGATTACGTTCTCCTCTCAAAAACGTCCGTATTTGAATATCTTGTTTTTTAAATAAAGCTGGAACAAGCAGCCCCGTCCCATGGTGTCCTTCCCATGGGGACCACCCTGAGGGTGCTGAGCAGACAGCGTCCTTCCTGGCCTCTGCCGCTGCCTGCAGGACAGCACACCCGGACCCAGGGTGTCCTTGCAGCCAAGCCCCAGCTGCCCCGCTAGACCACAAAGCCCGGAGGGGAGGAGGGGAGAAGCTTTAGCCCAACCTGCCCCTCCTGAGACATCCCAGGGCACGAAAAGGCACCCGTGCTCTGCCAAGCTGGCGAGTCGTCACTTGTCCCGGCATCAAACTCCTCTCTTGTACTGGGAGCTGGGCTGGTTTGGGCTGGGATGGAGTTAATTTCCCTCGTAGTAGCTGCTACGGGGCTCTGGGTTGGATTTGTGCTGGAAACGGTGTTGATAACACAGGGGTGTTTTCGTCCCTGCTGAGCAGTGCCTACACTGAGTCAAGGACCTTTCTGCTTCCCACCCCGCCCCACCAGCGAGCAGCCTGGGGGTGCACGAGCAGCTGGGAGGGGACACAGCCGGGACAGCTGACCCCAGCTGACCCAAGGGATATTCCACACCATACGACGTCACGCTCAGCAATAAAACTGTGGGGGAGGTTGGCGGGGGGGCTGCTGGCCGGGCATCGGTCACTTGGTGGTGAGCAACGGTTTTCATTTGCATCACTTGTCTTTCCTGGGTTTTATTTCTCTCTCTTTGTCAACTTCCTTTTCATTATTATTATTATTATTATTATTATCATTGTTATTATTATTACTTTAATTCATGTCAATTATTAAACTTTTTATCTCACGCGTTTTCTCTCTCTTACCCTTCCGATTCCCTCCCCCCATCCCGCCGGGGGGAGTGAGCGAGCGGCCGTGTGGTGCTCGGTTACCGGCCGGGGTTACACCACGACAGACCTTTCTCCACCCCCTCTTCCGTGCCGATGTCATACCCACATCTTCAATGTCTACTACATTGCTTCCAAGACAATGTCGGAGGACTTGGTGTTTTAACGAGTCTGTTCTCCTTTTGTTCTCAATGTTTTGGGAGTTAAGCTCATGGTACCATTGCGTTCCACTGGACCAGATGTTCTGGATTTCAAAGGTCTCCTCTTGGTGTCCAATGGCAGGGGAGATGGTCCATGAGCTCCCCTTCTCTCCTCAGGTTTCTTCATGTACGACAGGACTGATGGCATACGGCAGACTCTGTGGAAATGAATGTGGAGGGGTGAGGAGAGGCGAGGATGGGGACTCGCCACGTGCCCTGGGGTTGGAATGAATGGAGACTCAGAAGGTGCAACACCCTGAAAGGTGACGTCCCCCCAAAGTAAAGCACTGGATTGAGGTATCCACAAAGGACTCTGCAGTGCCATGGGAGTCAGTGGGGAGCCAGCAGGCACAGGAAGGGGAGACTGGAGAGATGCGGGAGCTGCCTGAGGAGGCCCAGGGCTCTTGTGCTGTCCTGGGGAGTGGGGCTGGTGGGAGCAGAGAAGAGGTCAAATGCAGTTGGGGTTGATGGTCACCAACAAGATGACTGCAGGAGATCCTGGGAGTGACTGGCCTCTGTTTCCCTGTGGCATTTTTGCAAGCATCAGCCCTGGGGCTGGTGGGGAGGCTGAGACCCCTCTCTGCCCCCCAGGACCTGCTGTGCCCTTCAGAGGGGCTGGGGCTGTTGCCGAGTGGCCAGAGCTCTGCAGCACCCTGCGATGAGCACTGCAGTGGGACCAGCCCAGACTGGGCTGCTCCGCTGGGCTGTGCTGTTCTGGGCTGCTGTAGAGGGCAGGGGAGGTGGGAAGAGCTGGGGAGAGGCTGGGCTGGGCTGGAAAGAGCCCAGGAGAGGGAAACACCAGTGTTCCCAACGCTGTGAGAGTGTGCAGGGTGAGGGCACCCAGCAGGGTGCTCACGGTGCAGAGCCAGGCGTCGTGGTGAAGGAAGCAAGGCACCAAAGGTGCAGAAGAGAGGGGCCCGCTCTGTGCCATGTTCCCTGGACACCCCGGGGAAGCTGCCCTGGGAAAACTGTCCCAGATCAGTCCCACACACCGGCCATTTCCATGTCTGGTGGTACACCCCAGCCCTGAGGAGGGACCTTTGCTGCTGCATGGTCACCTCTGTCCTCCTCTGGGGCCCTGTGATACCCAACTCCACCGCACTCATTAATAGAAAGGGAACCAGTTTCCTACTGACTCTTACGACACACGAGTCCCAGAGCTCTGGCCACTGCTGGTCTCTCAGCCAAGCCCTTTCCCAGACAACTCCAAAGAGATCAGGTGCTCATGGCCGTGTCCCTTGGATCTTTCCAACATTGAAAATCTCCATTGACTGAGGTCCCACCAACGGGCCTGGGCCCTTGCTCCACTGTTTCTCCCTGAACAATTTCTCAAAAACCCCAGCTCTCTCAGCCTCTGCTTCTCCATACTGTGCTCCAGGCCTCAACCACCCTTCTGGCCTCTGCAGGACTCGCTCCATTCGGTGTAGGGTCTTCCTTGTGCTGGGAAGCCCCGTACTGGACGCAGCAGTCCTGATGCGGCCCAGTGGTGGGTTCACCTTGGCCAGCAGCCAGACAGCCACCCAGCTGCTCACTCCCTCACTGCCCTGACTCAACAGGACAAGGGGAGGAAATAAACCAGGAATCTCATGGGTCAAGATAAAGTCAAGGAGATCAGTTACCAATTACTGTCACGGGCAAAGAGGTGTGGACTTGCCGAAGATCAATTTAATGTATTGCCAATTAAAAAAGATGTGGATTGTGAGAAGCAATGACAAAACTATTAAAGACCTTTGCCCTCACACTTTCTCCCAGGCTCAAATTACTCCATTGCTCCCAATTCATCTACCCTCCCCAACCCCAAGAGGAGCAGGGGTGGTGATGAAGAGGGGGTTAACAGTCAAAGAACACCTCTGCCGCTCCTTCCTCCTCACACTTCTCCCCTGCCAGTGTGGGTCTTGTCCATGGGATCCCACCATATTTGTGGTCAAGGCTCTGTGTTCTTCATATCTTCCTGTCTTACTTCTTTATACTGCCAGAATCACGGCAATGTTGAGGTTGGAAGGGACCTCTGGAGATTGTCTGGTTCAACCCCCCAGCTGAGGCAGGGTCAGCTAGAGCAGGTTGCTCAGCACCTTGTCTAGGTGGGTTTCAAATATCTCCACGGACGGACACTCCACAACCTCTCCAGGCAACCCGTTCCAGTGACTGACCACCCTCACAGTCTAAAAGTGTTTTCTTGGCTTCAGATGGAATTTTATAGACATTAATACGATCCCTCCAAGACTTTCTTTCTCCAGGCTGAACAGACCCACATCTCTCAGCCATTTCCTCCTATGAAAGACGCTACAATCCCTGAAACCAGCTCTGTGGCCCTTTGCTGGACTTGCTTGAGTAGGTCAACAGCTTTCTTGTACTGGGGAGCCCAGCCCTGGACAAAACACTCCAGACGTGGCCTCACCAGTGCTGAGAAGAGGGGACGGGTCACCTCCCTCCATCACCCAGCAATGCTTTTCCGAATGCAGCCCAGGAGGCTGTTGGCCTTTGCCGCGAGGGGGCATTGCTGGCTCGTGCTCCGCTTGTTGTCCTCTGGGAGGCCAAGGTCCTTCTCTGCAGAGCTGCTACCTGGCCGGTCGGCCCCCAGCATGATGTCCACAGTGTGGCTGGATCACAGGCTTTCTTCCCACAGGGACTTTCTCAGCAGCACCTTGTCCTTCTTGGAGATCACCTCAACCTCTGGCCCAGGCCCCACGGTGCTGCAGGGTCACCTGGGACAGCAAAGCCCTCTCCTGCCAGGGCTGCACAGCCCAGGCCTCTTTCTCTCGGGCCTTGGGGACTCCAGCTTGTGCTCTCCTTGTGGGACCCTCATCCATCATGATGTCGCCACCTGCCATCCACTCCAGCATGCCTCTGCTGGGAAGCCAAGCCTTTCCACGCAAGGGGTCCAAGCTCTGCGCATCAGGTTTCCATGTGACAATCTGCCCTTGGCCACACCTGAAGTGCCACATCTCAAGTGCTGCCACCCAAATGTCCATCAGAGCCCACAGCCTGGGCCACAGACAGCAGGAGCCCCGTGTGCCACCACAGAGGTGTGACATCAGTGGAAGAAGAGCTGAGGTGGGGAAGGACAGCTCCCATGGCTTTTGTGATGGATGGAGAGACAGCGCCTTGAGGAGAGACCGACAGGGAAGACAAGGAGGGAGGAATGCCCTGTGTGATGTCAGGGCAGCTCACCTGTATGGAGATATCCCATCTCCTCTCTGATACAGGCAACAGGTTAGGGGGGAGCTTGTGGGCGGGGGTCAAAGGAGAGACCAGGAAGGATGAGACTGCAGTAGTAGTTCCGTTTGCTTTGACCCCAGCCAGCAGCTAAGCACCACAGAGTCACTTGCTCACTCACCCCTTCCACCCCCAGCGGGATGGGGGAGAGAATCAGAAGTGCCAAGGCGAGAAAACTCTTGGATCGAGGCAAAGATGGTTGAATAAGTGAAGCAACAGCTGTGTGGGCAAGCAAAGCAAAATGAAGCATGCATTCACTACTTCCCCTTGGCGGGCAGACGTTGAGCCATTCCCAGGAAAGCGGGACTTCATCGTGTGTATCGGTGACTGAGGGAGAGAAATGCCAAGACCACAAACCTCCCCCCTTCCTCCATCTTTCCTTGAGACTTTTTGCTGAGCATGACATCATATGGAAGGGAATATCCCTTTGGTCAGTTGGGGACAGCTGTCCCAGCTCTGTCCCTGCCAACTTCTTGTGCACCCCCAGCCTCCCTGCAGTGGGGGCAGAGTGTGAGAAAGAGAAAACCTTCCTGCTCTGCAAGGACTGCTCAGCCATAGCCAAAACACCCGGTGTGTCATCAGTGCTGCTTTACGAAGAAATCCAAAGCAGATCACCATGTGGTCTGCTGTGAAGAGAATTAACTCCATCCCAGCCAGATGCAGGACAGAGTTACAGGTCATAGAGGCAGGGTGAGGAATGAACAATGTCTTTTTTAAATGACCTGAGGAAACCTGTGGATCACAGACCTTGGCACTTAGGGGGGGACTCAGCCTCCCTGGTATTCCCTGGTCAAGTGAGACAGCAGGGTGCAAACCGTCCAGGAGGTTTCTTGTGGTGTTCCTGGAAAAGTTCTTACAGGGCTGCCAAACGGGTCACCCAGTCTGATGCTCCCCTGGACCTGGTACTCCCGAAAGAGGACGAGCTGATCCGGGATGTGAAGACCAGTGTCAGCCTTGGCTGTAGTGACCATGAAATGGTGGTCTCCCAGATCCCCAGGGACATGGGGAGGGAGATGAGCAGAGCACAGACCCCTGGACATCAGGGCATGAGAACTTGACCTGCTGAGGGCACTGGCAGGTGGCAACTCGTGGGGGCAGTGTCAGGGCCCTGAGAGCATCCATAGGCCTTCATGGCCCTGAGCAGCATCACCTGGGGCCTCCACCTGCCTCTCTGTCCAGGGGCCCAGGAGACCATTGAAGCAAGGCCTGAGTTTCAGCCCCAGCTTCATCTATGCCGTAGGTGTCCGGGTCTCCAGACACAGCCACAGACACAGCCTTGCCTGTCCATGCACCTTGTTGATTCGGACTTGCACAGTCACTCCCCAGCTTGATTCTTTATCGGGTGTACAATGGAATGACACCGTGGCCCTCCGAGTGCCAGACCCCAGCTGATTGTCAGAGGCCTGGGGCCGTTCTGCTTCCTTTCTTCCCATCACTGGGTCCGGTTTTGGGAGGAGAGCAAGGAAAAGCAGGTGAGGTTTCTGGGTGCCAATGACTGAAAGGGGGGAGCAGAGCCCTCACATGTGAAATGATCTAAGGCTCTGCTAGTTCAAAACTGTTATCTTCTGCTCCTTTCTCGGAGGCCTTAAATCTTCTGCAGGAACCTGGAAGCGCTGAGATCCCTCCACCTCCCTCTCTTTTAGCAGTGAAGTTGACAGTACCCAAGTCAGAGGTTTTGTTTCAATTCTGCTTCCAGCCTAAAGCCCCCCATGGTCTGGAGATAGGCCAGGAAACTTGCAGGAGTAGCCCGCTCCTCTGGACAAAGAGGTGGATGTTCCCAGGAATCTCTGGAGGAATGCTGTCCCGATAGCTGTGTGCACGGAGCTGGTCAAATGCCTGTCTCCTTTTTTTGAATGGGGGCTTAGATGCCAGGTTCATGGGTAAACTCTCTCTGTGGATGCTGACATGGACTGAGTGACCTGGTCTGACCTCAGAGCTGGCCCTGCTTGGAGCTGGCCATTGGACTACAGACCACCTGAGCTCCCTCCCACCCTGAATTGTCCTATGAGCACATGATGTCGAGACCCTCACCTCCAGCTTTGTCTCTTCTTGTACGGTGTGTGGCAAGGCACAGGCTCCTGGAAGGGCTGGTGGGAAAGAGGCTGCTGGGGGTCTCTTGTCCAGCCTCCAGGCTGGCTGTGACGTTGTGGAGCAAAGAAGAGCTCCAAAGGTGGAGATCACAGCAACGCTCCTCTAGTCCATTTCATTTTCCGAAGGCTCAGCCTAAAGCTCCCAAGAGGCCGTTTGTGGCTGTTGCCTCTGCCATATCTTTGGCCACTGCAGAAGAGAGCTTGGCTCCGTCATCGCTCCAGGTAGGTGTAGGCTCCTACTAAGTTGCCCCATGCCTCCTTCAGCAGCCTAGAGAGGCCCAATTCCCTCAGACTCTCCTCACAGCTCGTGCTTTAGGCCCCCAGCTCCATCTTGGCAGACCTCCTCTGGACCCTCTCCAGTTTCTCCACTTTCCTTTTGAAATCTGAGGCCCACTGGCTCGTATGGCACCGTCCTGGTGCCCAGGCCCTTCTCCTCAGGGCACTCCTTAGCCAGACAGGTCTCCACCCATCCTGCTGCATAAACCTGTTGTGCAGCATGTGGGCTGAGATCAAAAACAGGCCCCAGCGTTTCTTGCTGAGCGTGTCGTCATACAGTATGGAATATCCCTCTGGTCAGTCGGGGTCAGCTGTCCTGCCTGTGGCTGCCCACCAACTTCTTGCCCACCCCCAGCCTACTCGCTGGGAGGGAGCAGAGTGAGACACAGAGAAGGCCTTGACGCTGTGCAGACACTGCTCAGCAACAGCCAAAACGCTGCTGTGTCATCAACACTGGTTGAGGCACAAACGCAAAACACCGCACCACAGGGGCTGCTACGAAGGACGTGAACCCCATCCCAGCCAGACCCAGGACACTTGAACTGGGGCTCCAGAAATGGACACAGTAGTGTACTGGTGGCCGAACAAGGGATGAGCAGGGGCAGACAATCCCTTCCCCCACTCTTCTGGCGAGGCTCCTCTTTACACACCCCAGGACACTGCTGGCCGCCTTTGCCACCACGTCACGCTCCTGGATTTTGTTTTGCCGCCTGTTCCCCAGCACCACCAGGGCCTTTTCCGCAGAGCTGCTCCCCAGCCAGGCAGGCCCCTTCCCCTGCCACTGCAGGGTGTCACTCTATCTCCCCCAGGCGCAGGACCTGGCCTTTGTCCTTTGTCTTTGCCATGAAGTTCCTGACAGGACAGTCCTCCCGCCTGCCAGGTTTCCCTGAAAGGCATCCCGAAGGCACAGGAATGGTCCTCCCAAGTGAGTATCATTGAAACCTGTGGTGAGAGCTGCCTCCGCCGGGTCATGGACACAGGTGTGAAACTGCACAGGGCTCAGGAGAGTCCCCTGTGCCGCCTCACCAAACCCCAGTATGTCCCCTGGCCTCCAGGCAGAGGATGGCCCCTTCACCACTGCCCTCTCAGCCTCATCATCCAACTGGTGCTTTGCTCCTCTGTTTGTCTATCCGTCCAGACCGTAACGGCCTCACTTGGGTGCAAGAATATTGAGGGAGACCATGCCAAAAGTCTTGCTGAAGTGGAGGTAAACAACATCACCTGGTGTCCCCACATGCACAAATGCAGCTCCTTCATCGTGAAGGCAGCCAGGTTGGCGAGGCATGGTTGACCCTTGGTCAGTCCAGGACGATGCTCTTCTCTTTTAGGTGCCCAGGGATGTCACCCAAGAGCACTCCTTCAATGGCTCCCTCCTCACCAAAGTGAGCTTGTACAGCCTGGGGTTCCCTGGGTTCCACTGTGGTCCGCTTGCACAGATGAGTGCAACACTTGCTTCTCCTACCTCACAAGAGACCTCTACCAATCCCAGGACCTTTCAAAAGGGATATTCCACAGAAAGATCCATCTTGCCCTGTAACTTCATGTCCACTCTTGTTCCTGAGATACGGTGTATTTAGTTTCTCTAATCTGTCTTATCATTCCACCTGTCCTGATACAGTGACCATTTCTAAGGTCATCTCTGCAGGTGCAGACTCTCTAGACAAAGGCCCCTTCCATTATTCTCTCATTTTCTCCTACCCTTTTTCTTTGTTCGCTCAGATAACTCTCACCTACCCAGGTGCTGCTTTGAGCTTCAGGGAGTCAAAAGCTTGCCTGTCTTTCCGTTCTCTAATTGTCTCTTCAGCCAAGTCTTTAATTATGTTCATATCTAACTTTTTTGTATCTACCTAAAACATTTCTCCTGAGATTATCCCTTGTGGAAAGGCAACCTCATTAGAGACAGCTTGTGCTTAGCGTGTGGTTGAGGAGGGTGTTTTACTGTTTAGCAAACTTTATCATGCTTTGCTTGTCTTTGCTTGCAAATAGGAAGAAATCTTCTGTGGCCTGTGTGCAGCCAGTTCTCGAAGGAGAGCGGGAGGGAGCTGGTGCAACGGAGCTGTAACATTCAGCTCCAGAGTTCAGTGAAGTCTGATGTAAGGCAAACTGACGCAAGTCCCAGGGGGCCAATGAGAACAATGGTGGGGTTGGGGAGGTGAGGATCGAGGTTGTCCATCCGGCGTCAGACCTCAAAGGACGGCTGTTCCTACCTGCCCAGGCCTCCTGAGGGGACACTCTGCATCGATATCAATTGGAGAATGCTTCTATCACCTCTTCTCTAAAATGAAAAGAAATAAAATATCAAATTTTAATTTAAAAAATATTTTTTATTAGGTGCCCTTTGAAATCTTCCTCTTTCACCGCACTATGAAATGACTCCAATGAGCTGTACAAGCCTGGAAGAGCTGAAGAACACTACAGGAAGGGAAAGAGCTCGTTAAGGCTCTCTGTCTTTTAATGAGACCCATGGAGTATTTGGTGCTGAGTCCTTGAAGCTCCCATGATGAGAGGAGATTGAAGAAACCTCTCCAGAAGTCCAAGTCAGAAGCAAAGGAGTACTGAAGTATGACTGGGTCCCCCTGAGGACCATTCCTGACAAAGCCTCCCCATGGACTCGTTAGAGCAGGTAATTGGAGGCTGTGATTGCAGGTAGGCAAAGGCACTGTGCAGGCAGCTGTGATGCTGAGAGAAGCCTTGGTTGTATTCAGAAAGCAGAAAGGCCAAGCCCTGACCCCCAGGCCCTGAGAAGGCCGACCCTGTCCCTCACGCGTGGCTCAGGGCTCTTCCTGGGGGCAGTGGGATGTGAGGGTGAGCAATGCCAGGTGTAGAAAAACTGTACAACCCCTCCCGGCCTCCCCAAGCAGGGGAAAGGAAGAAATGCAGTCCAGAGCCTCAAGAGAAAGTTCCTCCTTGTAGGCCTCGGTGGTAGAGGCAACTGCCGTAGCCAAGGGGACAAAGACCTCGGTTTTGATGGGCCTTTCAGCCTTGCCAGAGGCCGAGGCCGTCTCTACTGCAGGCTGTCCTACATTGTCCCATGCCTGCACCTCTTTCGCTTCAGGCTGCTGACACCCTTCTTGCTTTCCCACCTACCTCTCAGCCCAGCATTTCTGTGTCTTCACTGATGTCTCTCCAGCCATTGCTGGCTTTTGCTTGAAAGACAAAGCCATGGGCTGATCCAGACGCCCTCTGGGTGACCTCTTGCACCACAAGGCTACCCTCAGAGTGAGATTTCTTTTTCCTCACCTCCACTCTGAACCTTCCAAGCTGCAATTTGTGGAGGTTTCCTTCTCTTCCCAGTACCCAGAAAAGCTCCATTATCTCAGAAACCACCCTTCAAATAGTTCCGGGCTACTACTATAGAGTCCTGAGCCTCTACTTCACCAGGCTAAAGAACCCCAGGTCCCTCTGCCTCTCCACAGAGGCCTCAAACCACATCCTGGCAGATGCCCTTTGGGGCCGCTCCAGTTCTTCCCCATTCCTCCAGACCAGGGAGGCCTTGGTTTTCCATTTCTTTTATCCAAGAAG
>NW_027472271.1:0-47407 GCF_965638725.1 Aptenodytes patagonicus | reverse complement strand
GCCACTGCTCCCACACGCAAGGGGCCAGCACCGAAAGCTCTTGCTGGCCATCACCTTCCCTAGGCAGCCCTTCCATAGAACCAGAAACCCTGCCGCTCTGAGCTTCCTAGCCACATCACTGTGCGGACGTTCCCTCCCAGCACAGCCAGAGCCCAGCTCCCAAATTCAACACGTCCAGCCACTGCTCCCACACACAAGGGGCCAGCACCGAAAGCTCTTGCTGGCCATCACCTTCCCTAGGCAGCCCTTCCACAGCCCCACAAGCACTGCCGCTCTGAGCTTCCTAGCCACATCACTGTGCGGACGTTCCCTCTCAGCACAGCCAGAGCCCAGCTCCCAAATTCAACACGTCCAGCCACTGCTCCCACACGCAAGGGGCCAGCACCGAAAGCTCTTGCTGGCCATCACCTTCCCTAGGCAGCCCTTCCATAGAAACCAGAAACACTGCCGCTCTGAGCTTCCTAGCCACATCACTGTGCGGACGTTCCCTCTCAGCACAGCCAGAGCCCAGCTCCCAAATTCAACACGTCCAGCCACTGCTCCCACACGCAAGGGGCCAGCACCGAAAGCTCTTGCTGGCCATCACCTTCCCTAGGCAGCCCTTCCATAGAACCAGAAACCCTGCCGCTCTGAGCTTCCTAGCCACATCACTGTGCGGACGTTCCCTCTCAGCACAGCCAGAGCCCAGCTCCCAAATTCAACACGTCCAGCCACTGCTCCCACACGCAAGGGGCCAGCACCGAAAGCTCTTGCTGGCCATCACCTTCCCTAGGCAGCCCTTCCATAGAACCAAACGCAAGAAACCCTGCCGCTCTGAGCTTCCTAGCCACATCACTGTGCGGACGTTCCCTCTCAGCACAGCCAGAGCCCAGCTCCCAAATTCAACACGTCCAGCCACTGCTCCCACACGCAAGGGGCCAGCACCGAAAGCTCTTGCTGGCCATCACCTTCCCTAGGCAGCCCTTCCATAGAACCAGAAACCCTGCCGCTCTGAGCTTCCTAGCCACATCACTGTGCGGACGTTCCCTCTCAGCACAGCCAGAGCCCAGCTCCCAAATTCAACACGTCCAGCCACTGCTCCCACACGCAAGGGGCCAGCACCGAAAGCTCTTGCTGGCCATCACCTTCCCTAGGCAGCCCTTCCATAGAACCAGAAACCCTGCCGCTCTGAGCTTCCTAGCCACATCACTGTGCGGACGTTCCCTCTCAGCACAGCCAGAGCCCAGCTCCCAAATTCAACACGTCCAGCCACTGCTCCCACACGCAAGGGGCCAGCACCGAAAGCTCTTGCTGGCCATCACCTTCCCTAGGCAGCCCTTCCATAGAACCAGAAACCCTGCCGCTCTGAGCTTCCTAGCCACATCACTGTGCGGACGTTCCCTCTCAGCACAGCCAGAGCCCAGCTCCCAAATTCAACACGTCCAGCCACTGCTCCCACACGCAAGGGGCCAGCACCGAAAGCTCTTGCTGGCCATCACCTTCCCTAGGCAGCCCTTCCATAGAACCAGAAACCCTGCCGCTCTGAGCTTCCTAGCCACATCACTGTGCGGACGTTCCCTCTCAGCACAGCCAGAGCCCAGCTCCCAAATTCAACACGTCCAGCCACTGCTCCCACACGCAAGGGGCCAGCACCGAAAGCTCTTGCTGGCCATCACCTTCCCTAGGCAGCCCTTCCATAGAACCAGAAACCCTGGCGCTCTGAGCTTCCTAGCCACATCACTGTGCGGACGTTCCCTCTCAGCACAGCCAGAGCCCAGCTCCCAAATTCAACACGTCCAGCCACTGCTCCCACACGCAAGGGGCCAGCACCGAAAGCTCTTGCTGGCCATCACCTTCCCTAGGCAGCCCTTCCATAGAACCAGAAACCCTGCCGCTCTGAGCTTCCTAGCCACATCACTGTGCGGACGTTCCCTCTCAGCACAGCCAGAGCCCAGCTCCCAAATTCAACACGTCCAGCCACTGCTCCCACACGCAAGGGGCCAGCACCGAAAGCTCTTGCTGGCCATCACCTTCCCTAGGCAGCCCTTCCACAGCCCACAAGCACTGCCGCTCTGAGCTTCCTAGCCACATCACTGTGCGGACGTTCCCTCTCAGCACAGCCAGAGCCCAGCTCCCAAATTCAACACGTCCAGCCACTGCTCCCACACGCAAGGGGCCAGCACCGAAAGCTCTTGCTGGCCATCACCTTCCCTAGGCAGCCCTTCCATAGAACCAGAAACCCTGGCGCTCTGAGCTTCCTAGCCACATCACTGTGCGGACGTTCCCTCTCAGCACAGCCAGAGCCCAGCTCCCAAATTCAACACGTCCAGCCACTGCTCCCACACGCAAGGGGCCAGCACCGAAAGCTCTTGCTGGCCATCACCTTCCCTAGGCAGCCCTTCCATAGAACCAGAAACCCTGCCGCTCTGAGCTTCCTAGCCACATCACTGTGCGGACGTTCCCTCTCAGCACAGCCAGAGCCCAGCTCCCAAATTCAACACGTCCAGCCACTGCTCCCACACGCAAGGGGCCAGCACCGAAAGCTCTTGCTGGCCATCACCTTCCCTAGGCAGCCCTTCCATAGAACCAGAAACCCTGGCGCTCTGAGCTTCCTAGCCACATCACTGTGCGGACGTTCCCTCTCAGCACAGCCAGAGCCCAGCTCCCAAATTCAACACGTCCAGCCACTGCTCCCACACGCAAGGGGCCAGCACCGAAAGCTCTTGCTGGCCATCACCTTCCCTAGGCAGCCCTTCCATAGAACCAGAAACCCTGCCGCTCTGAGCTTCCTAGCCACATCACTGTGCGGACGTTCCCTCCCAGCACAGCCAGAGCCCAGCTCCCAAATTCAACACGTCCAGCCACTGCTCCCACACGCAAGGGGCCAGCACCGAAAGCTCTTGCTGGCCATCACCTTCCCTAGGCAGCCCTTCCATAGAACCAGAAACCCTGCCGCTCTGAGCTTCCTAGCCACATCACTGTGCGGACGTTCCCTCTCAGCACAGCCAGAGCCCAGCTCCCAAATTCAACACGTCCAGCCACTGCTCCCACACGCAAGGGGCCAGCACCGAAAGCTCTTGCTGGCCATCACCTTCCCTAGGCAGCCCTTCCATAGAACCAGAAACCCTGCCGCTCTGAGCTTCCTAGCCACATCACTGTGCGGACGTTCCCTCTCAGCACAGCCAGAGCCCAGCTCCCAAATTCAACACGTCCAGCCACTGCTCCCACACGCAAGGGGCCAGCACCGAAAGCTCTTGCTGGCCATCACCTTCCCTAGGCAGCCCTTCCATAGACCCACAAGCACTGCCGCTCTGAGCTTCCTAGCCACATCACTGTGCGGACGTTCCCTCTCAGCACAGCCAGAGCCCAGCTCCCAAATTCAACACGTCCAGCCACTGCTCCCACACGCAAGGGGCCAGCACCGAAAGCTCTTGCTGGCCATCACCTTCCCTAGGCAGCCCTTCCATAGAACCAGAAACTCTGCCGCTCTGAGCTTCCTAGCCACATCACTGTGCGGACGTTCCCTCTCAGCACAGCCAGAGCCCAGCTCCCAAATTCAACACGTCCAGCCACTGCTCCCACACGCAAGGGGCCAGCACCGAAAGCTCTTGCTGGCCATCACCTTCCCTAGGCAGCCCTTCCATAGAACCAGAAACCCTGGCCGCTCTGAGCTTCCTAGCCACATCACTGTGCGGACGTTCCCTCTCAGCACAGCCAGAGCCCAGCTCCCAAATTCAACACGTCCAGCCACTGCTCCCACACGCAAGGGGCCAGCACCGAAAGCTCTTGCTGGCCATCACCTTCCCTAGGCAGCCCTTCCATAGACCCACAAGCACTGCCGCTCTGAGCTTCCTAGCCACATCACTGTGCGGACGTTCCCTCTCAGCACAGCCAGAGCCCAGCTCCCAAATTCAACACGTCCAGCCACTGCTCCCACACGCAAGGGGCCAGCACCGAAAGCTCTTGCTGGCCATCACCTTCCCTAGGCAGCCCTTCCATAGAACCAGAAACTCTGCCGCTCTGAGCTTCCTAGCCACATCACTGTGCGGACGTTCCCTCTCAGCACAGCCAGAGCCCAGCTCCCAAATTCAACACGTCCAGCCACTGCTCCCACACGCAAGGGGCCAGCACCGAAAGCTCTTGCTGGCCATCACCTTCCCTAGGCAGCCCTTCCATAGAACCAGAAACCCTGCCGCTCTGAGCTTCCTAGCCACATCACTGTGCGGACGTTCCCTCTCAGCACAGCCAGAGCCCAGCTCCCAAATTCAACACGTCCAGCCACTGCTCCCACACGCAAGGGGCCAGCACCGAAAGCTCTTGCTGGCCATCACCTTCCCTAGGCAGCCCTTCCACAGCCCCACAAGCACTGCCGCTCTGAGCTTCCTAGCCACATCACTGTGCGGACGTTCCCTCTCAGCACAGCCAGAGCCCAGCTCCCAAATTCAACACGTCCAGCCACTGCTCCCACACGCAAGGGGCCAGCACCGAAAGCTCTTGCTGGCCATCACCTTCCCTAGGCAGCCCTTCCATAGAACCAGAAACCCTGCCGCTCTGAGCTTCCTAGCCACATCACTGTGCGGACGTTCCCTCCCAGCACAGCCAGAGCCCAGCTCCCAAATTCAACACGTCCAGCCACTGCTCCCACACGCAAGGGGCCAGCACCGAAAGCTCTTGCTGGCCATCACCTTCCCTAGGCAGCCCTTCCATAGAACCAGAAACCCTGCCGCTCTGAGCTTCCTAGCCACATCACTGTGCGGACGTTCCCTCTCAGCACAGCCAGAGCCCAGCTCCCAAATTCAACACGTCCAGCCACTGCTCCCACACGCAAGGGGCCAGCACGGAAAGCTCTTGCTGGCCATCACCTTCCCTAGGCAGCCCTTCCACAGCCCCACAAGCACTGCCGCTCTGAGCTTCCTAGCCACATCACTGTGCGGACGTTCCCTCTCAGCACAGCCAGAGCCCAGCTCCCAAATTCAACACGTCCAGCCACTGCTCCCACACGCAAGGGGCCAGCACCGAAAGCTCTTGCTGGCCATCACCTTCCCTAGGCAGCCCTTCCACAGCCCCACAAGCACTGCCGCTCTGAGCTTCCTAGCCACATCACTGTGCGGACGTTCCCTCTCAGCACAGCCAGAGCCCAGCTCCCAAATTCAACACGTCCAGCCACTGCTCCCACACGCAAGGGGCCAGCACCGAAAGCTCTTGCTGGCCATCACCTTCCCTAGGCAGCCCTTCCATAGAACCAGAAACCCTGGCGCTCTGAGCTTCCTAGCCACATCACTGTGCGGACGTTCCCTCTCAGCACAGCCAGAGCCCAGCTCCCAAATTCAACACGTCCAGCCACTGCTCCCACACGCAAGGGGTCAGCACCGGAAAGCTGTGGCAGACCAGCACCTTCCCTAGGCAGCCCTTCCATAGAACCAGAAACCCTGGCGCTCTGAGCTTCCTAGCCACATCACTGTGCGGACGTTCCCTCTCAGCACAGCCAGAGCCCAGCTCCCAAATTCAACACGTCCAGCCACTGCTCCCACACGCAAGGGGCCAGCACCGAAAGCTCTTGCTGGCCATCACCTTCCCTAGGCAGCCCTTCCATAGAACCAGAAACCCTGCCGCTCTGAGCTTCCTAGCCACATCACTGTGCGGACGTTCCCTCTCAGCACAGCCAGAGCCCAGCTCCCAAATTCAACACGTCCAGCCACTGCTCCCACACGCAAGGGGCCAGCACCGAAAGCTCTTGCTGGCCATCACCTTCCCTAGGCAGCCCTTCCACAGCCCCACAAGCACTGCCGCTCTGAGCTTCCTAGCCACATCACTGTGCGGACGTTCCCTCTCAGCACAGCCAGAGCCCAGCTCCCAAATTCAACACGTCCAGCCACTGCTCCCACACGCAAGGGGCCAGCACCGAAAGCTCTTGCTGGCCATCACCTTCCCTAGGCAGCCCTTCCATAGAACCAGAAACCCTGACGCTCTGAGCTTCCTAGCCACATCACTGTGCGGACGTTCCCTCTCAGCACAGCCAGAGCCCAGCTCCCAAATTCAACACGTCCAGCCACTGCTCCCACACGCAAGGGGCCAGCACCGAAAGCTCTTGCTGGCCATCACCTTCCCTAGGCAGCCCTTCCACAGCCCCACAAGCACTGCCGCTCTGAGCTTCCTAGCCACATCACTGTGCGGACGTTCCCTCTCAGCACAGCCAGAGCCCAGCTCCCAAATTCAACACGTCCAGCCACTGCTCCCACACGCAAGGGGCCAGCACCGAAAGCTCTTGCTGGCCATCACCTTCCCTAGGCAGCCCTTCCATAGAACCAGAAACCCTGCCGCTCTGAGCTTCCTAGCCACATCACTGTGCGGACGTTCCCTCCCAGCACAGCCAGAGCCCAGCTCCCAAATTCAACACGTCCAGCCACTGCTCCCACACGCAAGGGGCCAGCACCGAAAGCTCTTGCTGGCCATCACCTTCCCTAGGCAGCCCTTCCATAGAACCAGAAACCCTGCCGCTCTGAGCTTCCTAGCCACATCACTGTGCGGACGTTCCCTCTCAGCACAGCCAGAGCCCAGCTCCCAAATTCAACACGTCCAGCCACTGCTCCCACACGCAAGGGGCCAGCACCGGAAAGCTCTTGCTGGCCATCACCTTCCCTAGGCAGCCCTTCCACAGCCCCACAAGCACTGCCGCTCTGAGCTTCCTAGCCACATCACTGTGCGGACGTTCCCTCTCAGCACAGCCAGAGCCCAGCTCCCAAATTCAACACGTCCAGCCACTGCTCCCACACGCAAGGGGCCAGCACCGAAAGCTCTTGCTGGCCATCACCTTCCCTAGGCAGCCCTTCCATAGAACCAGAAGCACTGCCGCTCTGAGCTTCCTAGCCACATCACTGTGCGGACGTTCCCTCTCAGCACAGCCAGAGCCCAGCTCCCAAATTCAACACGTCCAGCCACTGCTCCCACACGCAAGGGGCCAGCACCGAAAGCTCTTGCTGGCCATCACCTTCCCTAGGCAGCCCTTCCATAGAACCAGAAACCCTGCCGCTCTGAGCTTCCTAGCCACATCACTGTGCGGACGTTCCCTCTCAGCACAGCCAGAGCCCAGCTCCCAAATTCAACACGTCCAGGCACTGCTCCCACACGCAAGGGGTCAGCACCGGAAAGCTGTGGCAGACCAACACCTTCCCTAGGCAGCCCTTCCATAGAACCAGAAACCCTGGCGCTCTGAGCTTCCTAGCCACATCACTGTGCGGACGTTCCCTCTCAGCACAGCCAGAGCCCAGCTCCCAAATTCAACACGTCCAGCCACTGCTCCCACACGCAAGGGGCCAGCACCGAAAGCTCTTGCTGGCCATCACCTTCCCTAGGCAGCCCTTCCATAGAACCAGAAACCCTGGCGCTCTGAGCTTCCTAGCCACATCACTGTGCGGACGTTCCCTCTCAGCACAGCCAGAGCCCAGCTCCCAAATTCAACACGTCCAGCCACTGCTCCCACACGCAAGGGGCCAGCACCGAAAGCTCTTGCTGGCCATCACCTTCCCTAGGCAGCCCTTCCATAGAACCAGAAACCCTGGCGCTCTGAGCTTCCTAGCCACATCACTGTGCGGACGTTCCCTCTCAGCACAGCCAGAGCCCAGCTCCCAAATTCAACACGTCCAGGCCACTGCTCCCACACGCAAGGGGTCAGCACGGAAAGCTGTGGCAGACCAACACCTTCCCTAGGCAGCCCTTCCATAGAACCAGAAACCCTGGCGCTCTGAGCTTCCTAGCCACATCACTGTGCGGACGTTCCCTCTCAGCACAGCCAGAGCCCAGCTCCCAAATTCAACACGTCCAGCCACTGCTCCCACACGCAAGGGGCCAGCACCGAAAGCTCTTGCTGGCCATCACCTTCCCTAGGCAGCCCTTCCATAGAACCAGAAACCCTGGCGCTCTGAGCTTCCTAGCCACATCACTGTGCGGACGTTCCCTCTCAGCACAGCCAGAGCCCAGCTCCCAAATTCAACACGTCCAGCCACTGCTCCCACACGCAAGGGGCCAGCACCGAAAGCTCTTGCTGGCCATCACCTTCCCTAGGCAGCCCTTCCACAGCCCCACAAGCACTGCCGCTCTGAGCTTCCTAGCCACATCACTGTGCGGACGTTCCCTCTCAGCACAGCCAGAGCCCAGCTCCCAAATTCAACACGTCCAGCCACTGCTCCCACACGCAAGGGGCCAGCACCGAAAGCTCTTGCTGGCCATCACCTTCCCTAGGCAGCCCTTCCATAGAACCAGAAACCCTGGCGCTCTGAGCTTCCTAGCCACATCACTGTGCGGACGTTCCCTCTCAGCACAGCCAGAGCCCAGCTCCCAAATTCAACACGTCCAGCCACTGCTCCCACACGCAAGGGGCCAGCACCGAAAGCTCTTGCTGGCCATCACCTTCCCTAGGCAGCCCTTCCATAGAACCAGAAACCCTGGCGCTCTGAGCTTCCTAGCCACATCACTGTGCGGACGTTCCCTCTCAGCACAGCCAGAGCCCAGCTCCCAAATTCAACACGTCCAGGCACTGCTCCCACACGCAAGGGGTCAGCACGGAAAGCTGTGGCAGGACAACACCTTCCCTAGGCAGCCCTTCCATAGAACCAGAAACCCTGGCGCTCTGAGCTTCCTAGCCACATCACTGTGCGGACGTTCCCTCTCAGCACAGCCAGAGCCCAGCTCCCAAATTCAACACGTCCAGCCACTGCTCCCACACGCAAGGGGCCAGCACCGAAAGCTCTTGCTGGCCATCACCTTCCCTAGGCAGCCCTTCCATAGAACCAGAAACCCTGGCGCTCTGAGCTTCCTAGCCACATCACTGTGCGGACGTTCCCTCTCAGCACAGCCAGAGCCCAGCTCCCAAATTCAACACGTCCAGCCACTGCTCCCACACGCAAGGGGCCAGCACCGAAAGCTCTTGCTGGCCATCACCTTCCCTAGGCAGCCCTTCCATAGAACCAGAAACCCTGGCGCTCTGAGCTTCCTAGCCACATCACTGTGCGGACGTTCCCTCTCAGCACAGCCAGAGCCCAGCTCCCAAATTCAACACGTCCAGCCACTGCTCCCACACGCAAGGGGCCAGCACCGAAAGCTCTTGCTGGCCATCACCTTCCCTAGGCAGCCCTTCCATAGAACCAGAAACCCTGCCGCTCTGAGCTTCCTAGCCACATCACTGTGCGGACGTTCCCTCTCAGCACAGCCAGAGCCCAGCTCCCAAATTCAACACGTCCAGCCACTGCTCCCACACGCAAGGGGCCAGCACCGAAAGCTCTTGCTGGCCATCACCTTCCCTAGGCAGCCCTTCCATAGAACCAGAAACCCTGCCGCTCTGAGCTTCCTAGCCACATCACTGTGCGGACGTTCCCTCTCAGCACAGCCAGAGCCCAGCTCCCAAATTCAACACGTCCAGCCACTGCTCCCACACGCAAGGGGCCAGCACCGAAAGCTGTTGCTGGCCATCACCTTCCCTAGGCAGCCCTTCCATAGAACCAGAAACCCTGGCGCTCTGAGCTTCCTAGCCACATCACTGTGCGGACGTTCCCTCTCAGCACAGCCAGAGCCCAGCTCCCAAATTCAACACGTCCAGCCACTGCTCCCACACGCAAGGGGCCAGCACCGAAAGCTCTTGCTGGCCATCACCTTCCCTAGGCAGCCCTTCCATAGAACCAGAAACCCTGCCGCTCTGAGCTTCCTAGCCACATCACTGTGCGGACGTTCCCTCTCAGCACAGCCAGAGCCCAGCTCCCAAATTCAACACGTCCAGCCACTGCTCCCACACGCAAGGGGCCAGCACCGAAAGCTCTTGCTGGCCATCACCTTCCCTAGGCAGCCCTTCCATAGAACCAGAAACCCTGGCGCTCTGAGCTTCCTAGCCACATCACTGTGCGGACGTTCCCTCTCAGCACAGCCAGAGCCCAGCTCCCAAATTCAACACGTCCAGCCACTGCTCCCACACGCAAGGGGCCAGCACCGAAAGCTGTTGCTGGCCATCACCTTCCCTAGGCAGCCCTTCCATAGAACCAGAAACTCTGCCGCTCTGAGCTTCCTAGCCACATCACTGTGCGGACGTTCCCTCTCAGCACAGCCAGAGCCCAGCTCCCAAATTCAACACGTCCAGCCACTGCTCCCACACGCAAGGGGCCAGCACCGAAAGCTCTTGCTGGCCATCACCTTCCTAGGCAGCCCTTCCACAGCACACAAGCACTGCCGCTCTGAGCTTCCTAGCCACATCACTGTGCGGACGTTCCCTCTCAGCACAGCCAGAGCCCAGCTCCCAAATTCAACACGTCCAGCCACTGCTCCCACACGCAAGGGGCCAGCACCGAAAGCTCTTGCTGGCCATCACCTTCCCTAGGCAGCCCTTCCATAGAACCAGAAACCCTGGCCGCTCTGAGCTTCCTAGCCACATCACTGTGCGGACGTTCCCTCTCAGCACAGCCAGAGCCCAGCTCCCAAATTCAACACGTCCAGCCACTGCTCCCACACGCAAGGGGCCAGCACCGAAAGCTCTTGCTGGCCATCACCTTCCCTAGGCAGCCCTTCCACAGACACCAGAAACACTGCCGCTCTGAGCTTCCTAGCCACATCACTGTGCGGACGTTCCCTCTCAGCACAGCCAGAGCCCAGCTCCCAAATTCAACACGTCCAGCCACTGCTCCCACACGCAAGGGGCCAGCACCGAAGCTCTTGCTGGCCATCACCTTCCCTAGGCAGCCCTTCCATAGAACCAGAAACCCTGGCGCTCTGAGCTTCCTAGCCACATCACTGTGCGGACGTTCCCTCTCAGCACAGCCAGAGCCCAGCTCCCAAATTCAACACGTCCAGCCACTGCTCCCACACGCAAGGGGCCAGCACCGAAAGCTCTTGCTGGCCATCACCTTCCCTAGGCAGCCCTTCCATAGAACCAGAAACCCTGGCGCTCTGAGCTTCCTAGCCACATCACTGTGCGGACGTTCCCTCTCAGCACAGCCAGAGCCCAGCTCCCAAATTCAACACGTCCAGCCACTGCTCCCACACGCAAGGGGCCAGCACCGAAAGCTCTTGCTGGCCATCACCTTCCCTAGGCAGCCCTTCCATAGAACCAGAAACCCTGGCGCTCTGAGCTTCCTAGCCACATCACTGTGCGGACGTTCCCTCTCAGCACAGCCAGAGCCCAGCTCCCAAATTCAACACGTCCAGCCACTGCTCCCACACGCAAGGGGCCAGCACCGGAAAGCTCTTGCTGGCCATCACCTTCCCTAGGCAGCCCTTCCATAGAACCAGAAACCCTGGCGCTCTGAGCTTCCTAGCCACATCACTGTGCGGACGTTCCCTCTCAGCACAGCCAGAGCCCAGCTCCCAAATTCAACACGTCCAGCCACTGCTCCCACACGCAAGGGGCCAGCACCGAAAGCTCTTGCTGGCCATCACCTTCCCTAGGCAGCCCTTCCATAGAACCAGAAACCCTGGCGCTCTGAGCTTCCTAGCCACATCACTGTGCGGACGTTCCCTCTCAGCACAGCCAGAGCCCAGCTCCCAAATTCAACACGTCCAGCCACTGCTCCCACACGCAAGGGGCCAGCACCGAAAGCTCTTGCTGGCCATCACCTTCCCTAGGCAGCCCTTCCATAGAACAAGAAACCCCTGCCGCTCTGAGCTTCCTAGCCACATCACTGTGCGGACGTTCCCTCTCAGCACAGCCAGAGCCCAGCTCCCAAATTCAACACGTCCAGCCACTGCTCCCACACGCAAGGGGCCAGCACCGAAAGCTCTTGCTGGCCATCACCTTCCCTAGGCAGCCCTTCCATAGAACCAGAAACCCTGCCGCTCTGAGCTTCCTAGCCACATCACTGTGGCGGACGTTCCCTCTCAGCACAGCCAGAGCCCAGCTCCCAAATTCAACACGTCCAGCCACTGCTCCCACACGCAAGGGGCCAGCACCGAAAGCTCTTGCTGGCCATCACCTTCCCTAGGCAGCCCTTCCATAGAACCAGAAACCCTGCCGCTCTGAGCTTCCTAGCCACATCACTGTGCGGACGTTCCCTCTCAGCACAGCCAGAGCCCAGCTCCCAAATTCAACACGTCCAGCCACTGCTCCCACACGCAAGGGGCCAGCACCGAAAGCTCTTGGCAGGCCATCACCTTCCCTAGGCAGCCCTTCCATAGAACCAGAACAACCCCTGGCGCTCTGAGCTTCCTAGCCACA
The DNA here is from genome assembly GCF_965638725.1 of Aptenodytes patagonicus. Taxonomy (NCBI): domain Eukaryota; kingdom Metazoa; phylum Chordata; class Aves; order Sphenisciformes; family Spheniscidae; genus Aptenodytes; species Aptenodytes patagonicus. Next base: position 35,238 of record NW_027472271.1, on the reverse strand, counting down.
TCACTGTGCGGACGTTCCCTCTCAGCACAGCCAGAGCCCAGCTCCCAAATTCAACACGTCCAGCCACTGCTCCCACACGCAAGGGGCCAGCACCGAAAGCTCTTGCTGGCCATCACCTTCCCTAGGCAGCCCTTCCATAGAACCAGAAACCCTGCCGCTCTGAGCTTCCTAGCCACATCACTGTGCGGACGTTCCCTCTCAGCACAGCCAGAGCCCAGCTCCCAAATTCAACACGTCCAGCCACTGCTCCCACACGCAAGGGGCCAGCACCGAAAGCTCTTGCTGGCCATCACCTTCCCTAGGCAGCCCTTCCATAGAACCAGAAACCCTGGCCGCTCTGAGCTTCCTAGCCACATCACTGTGCGGACGTTCCCTCTCAGAGAGCCCAGCTCCCAAATTCAATCACGTCCCAGCCACTGCTCCCACTACGCAAGGGGCCAGCACCGAAAGCTCTTGCTGGCCATCACCTTCCCTAGGCAGCCCTTCCACAGGCCCCACAAGCACTGCCGCTCTGAGCTTCCTAGCCACATCACTGTGCGGACGTTCCCTCTCAGCACAGCAGAGCCCCAGCTCCCAAATTCAACACGTCCAGCCACTGCTCCCACACGCAAGGGGCCAGCACCGAAAGCTCTTGCTGGCCATCACCTTCCCTAGGCAGCCCTTCCATAGAACCAGAAACCCTGCCGCTCTGAGCTTCCTAGCCACATCACTGTGCGGACGTTCCCTCTCAGCACAGCCAGAGCCCCAGCTCCCAAATTCAACACGTCCAGCCACTGCTCCCACACGCAAGGGGCCAGCACCGAAAGCTCTTGCTGGCCATCACCTTCCCTAGGCAGCCCTTCCCAGACCCGAAAGCACTGCCGCTCTGAGCTTCCTAGCCACATCACTGTGCGGACGTTCCCTCTCAGCACAGCCAGAGCCCAGCTCCCAAATTCAACACGTCCAGCCACTGCTCCCACACGCAAGGGGCCAGCACCGAAAGCTCTTGCTGGCCATCACCTTCCCTAGGCAGCCCTTCCACAGCCCAGAACCTGCCGCTCTGAGCTTCCTAGCCACATCACTGTGCGGACGTTCCCTCTCAGCACAGCCAGAGCCCAGCTCCCAAATTCAACACGTCCAGCCACTGCTCCCACACGCAAGGGGCCAGCACCGAAAGCTCTTGCTGGCCATCACCTTCCCTAGGCAGCCCTTCCATAGAACCAGAAACCCTGGCGCTCTGAGCTTCCTAGCCACATCACTGTGCGGACGTTCCCTCTCAGCACAGCCAGAGCCCAGCTCCCAAATTCAACACGTCCAGCCCACTGCTCCCACACGCAAGGGGCCAGCACCGAAAGCTCTTGCTGGCCATCACCTTCCCTAGGCAGCCCTTCCATAGAACCAGAAACCCTGGCCGCTCTGAGCTTCCTAGCCACATCACTGTGCGGACGTTCCCTCTCAGCACAGCCAGAGCCCAGCTCCCAAATTCAACACGTCCAGCCACTGCTCCCACACGCAAGGGGCCAGCACCGAAAGCTCTTGCTGGCCATCACCTTCCCTAGGCAGCCCTTCCATAGAACCAGAAACCCTGCCGCTCTGAGCTTCCTAGCCACATCACTGTGCGGACGTTCCCTCTCAGCACAGCCAGAGCCCAGCTCCCAAATTCAACACGTCCAGCCACTGCTCCCACACGCAAGGGGCCAGCACCGAAAGCTCTTGCTGGCCATCACCTTCCCTAGGCAGCCCTTCCATAGAACCAGAAACCCTGCCGCTCTGAGCTTCCTAGCCACATCACTGTGCGGACGTTCCCTCTCAGCACAGCCAGAGCCCAGCTCCCAAATTCAACACGTCCAGCCACTGCTCCCACACGCAAGGGGCCAGCACCGAAAGCTCTTGCTGGCCATCACCTTCCCTAGGCAGCCCTTCCATAGAACCAGAAACCCTGCCGCTCTGAGCTTCCTAGCCACATCACTGTGCGGACGTTCCCTCTCAGCACAGCCAGAGCCCAGCTCCCAAATTCAACACGTCCAGCCACTGCTCCCCACACGCAAGGGGCCAGCACCGAAAGCTCTTGCTGGCCATCACCTTCCCTAGGCAGCCCTTCCACAGCCCCACAAGCACTGCCGCTCTGAGCTTCCTAGCCACATCACTGTGCGGACGTTCCCTCTCAGCACAGCCAGAGCCCAGCTCCCAAATTCAACACCGTCCAGCCACTGCTCCCACACGCAAGGGGCCAGCACCGAAAGCTCTTGCTGGCCATCACCTTCCCTAGGCAGCCCTTCCATAGAACCAGAAACCCTGGCGCTCTGAGCTTCCTAGCCACATCACTGTGCGGACGTTCCCTCTCAGCACAGCCAGAGCCCAGCTCCCAAATTCAACACGTCCAGCCACTGCTCCCACACGCAAGGGGCCAGCACCGAAAGCTCTTGCTGGCCATCACCTTCCCTAGGCAGCCCTTCCATAGAACCAGAAACCCTGCCGCTCTGAGCTTCCTAGCCACATCACTGTGCGGACGTTCCCTCTCAGCACAGCCAGAGCCCAGCTCCCAAATTCAACACGTCCAGCCACTGCTCCCACACGCAAGGGGCCAGCACCGAAAGCTCTTGCTGGCCATCACCTTCCCTAGGCAGCCCTTCCATAGAACCAGAAACCCTGCCGCTCTGAGCTTCCTAGCCACATCACTGTGCGGACGTTCCCTCTCAGCACAGCCAGAGCCCAGCACCCAAATTCAACACGTCCAGCCACTGCTCCCACACGCAAGGGGCCAGCACCGAAAGCTCTTGCTGGCCATCACCTTCCCTAGGCAGCCCTTCCATAGAACCAGAAACCCTGCCGCTCTGAGCTTCCTAGCCACATCACTGTGCGGACGTTCCCTCTCAGCACAGCCAGAGCCCAGCTCCCAAATTCAACACGTCCAGCCACTGCTCCCACACGCAAGGGGCCAGCACCGAAAGCTCTTGCTGGCCATCACCTTCCCTAGGCAGCCCTTCCATAGCCCCACAAGCACTGCCGCTCTGAGCTTCCTAGCCACATCACTGTGCGGACGTTCCCTCTCAGCACAGCCAGAGCCCAGCTCCCAAATTCAACACGTCCAGCCACTGCTCCCACACGCAAGGGGCCAGCACCGAAAGCTCTTGCTGGCCATCACCTTCCCTAGGCAGCCCTTCCATAGAACCAGAAACCCTGCCGCTCTGAGCTTCCTAGCCACATCACTGTGCGGACGTTCCCTCTCAGCACAGCCAGAGCCCAGCACCCAAATTCAACACGTCCAGCCACTGCTCCCACACGCAAGGGGCCAGCACCGAAAGCTCTTGCTGGCCATCACCTTCCCTAGGCAGCCCTTCCATAGCCCCAGAAGCACTGCCGCTCTGAGCTTCCTAGCCACATCACTGTGCGGACGTTCCCTCTCAGCACAGCCAGAGCCCAGCTCCCAAATTCAACACGTCCAGCCACTGCTCCCACACGCAAGGGGCCAGCACCGAAAGCTCTTGCTGGCCATCACCTTCCCTAGGCAGCCCTTCCATAGAACCAGAAACCCTGGCGCTCTGAGCTTCCTAGCCACATCACTGTGCGGACGTTCCCTCTCAGCACAGCCAGAGCCCAGCTCCCAAATTCAACACGTCCAGCCACTGCTCCCACACGCAAGGGGCCAGCACCGAAAGCTCTTGCTGGCCATCACCTTCCCTAGGCAGCCCTTCCATAGAACCAGAAACCCTGCCGCTCTGAGCTTCCTAGCCACATCACTGTGCGGACGTTCCCTCTCAGCACAGCCAGAGCCCAGCTCCCAAATTCAACACGTCCAGCCACTGCTCCCACACGCAAGGGGCCAGCACCGAAAGCTCTTGCTGGCCATCACCTTCCCTAGGCAGCCCTTCCATAGAACCAGAAACCCTGGCGCTCTGAGCTTCCTAGCCACATCACTGTGCGGACGTTCCCTCTCAGCACAGCCAGAGCCCAGCTCCCAAATTCAACACGTCCAGCCACTGCTCCCACACGCAAGGGGTCAGCACCGAAAGCTCTTGCTGGCCATCACCTTCCCTAGGCAGCCCTTCCACAGCCCCACAAGCACTGCCGCTCTGAGCTTCCTAGCCACATCACTGTGCGGACGTTCCCTCTCAGCACAGCCAGAGCCCAGCTCCCAAATTCAACACGTCCAGCCACTGCTCCCATACGCAAGGGGCCAGCACCGAAAGCTCTTGCTGGCCATCACCTTCCCTAGGCAGCCCTTCCATAGAACCAGAAACCCTGCCGCTCTGAGCTTCCTAGCCACATCACTGTGCGGACGTTCCCTCTCAGCACAGCCAGAGCCCAGCTCCCAAATTCAACACGTCCAGCCACTGCTCCCACACGCAAGGGGCCAGCACCGAAAGCTCTTGCTGGCCATCACCTTCCCTAGGCAGCCCTTCCATAGAACCAGAAACCCTGCCGCTCTGAGCTTCCTAGCCACATCACTGTGCGGACGTTCCCTCTCAGCACAGCCAGAGCCCAGCTCCCAAATTCAACACGTCCAGCCACTGCTCCCACACGCAAGGGGCCAGCACCGAAAGCTCTTGCTGGCCATCACCTTCCCTAGGCAGCCCTTCCATAGAACCAGAAACCCTGCCGCTCTGAGCTTCCTAGCCACATCACTGTGCGGACGTTCCCTCTCAGCACAGCCAGAGCCCAGCTCCCAAATTCAACACGTCCAGCCACTGCTCCCACACGCAAGGGGTCAGCACCGAAAGCTCTTGCTGGCCATCACCTTCCCTAGGCAGCCCTTCCACAGCCCCACAAGCACTGCCGCTCTGAGCTTCCTACCCACATCACTGTGCGGACGTTCCCTCTCAGCACAGCCAGAGCCCAGCTCCCAAATTCAACACGTCCAGCCACTGCTCCCATACGCAAGGGGCCAGCACCGAAAGCTCTTGCTGGCCATCACCTTCCCTAGGCAGCCCTTCCATAGAACCAGAAACCCTGCCGCTCTGAGCTTCCTAGCCACATCACTGTGCGGACGTTCCCTCTCAGCACAGCCAGAGCCCAGCTCCCAAATTCAACACGTCCAGCCACTGCTCCCACACGCAAGGGGCCAGCACCGAAAGCTCTTGCTGGCCATCACCTTCCCTAGGCAGCCCCTTCCATAGAACCAGAAACCCTGGCGCTCTGAGCTTCCTAGCCACATCACTGTGCGGACGTTCCCTCTCAGCACAGCCAGAGCCCAGCTCCCAAATTCAACACGTCCAGCCACTGCTCCCACACGCAAGGGGCCAGCACCGAAAGCTCTTGCTGGCCATCACCTTCCCTAGGCAGCCCTTCCATAGAACCAGAAACCCTGGCGCTCTGAGCTTCCTAGCCGCATCACTGTGCGGACGTTCCCTCTCAGCACAGCCAGAGCCCAGCTCCCAAATTCAACACGTCCAGCCACTGCTCCCACACGCAAGGGGCCAGCACCGAAAGCTCTTGCTGGCCATCACCTTCCCTAGGCAGCCCTTCCATAGAACCAGAAACCCTGGCGCTCTGAGCTTCCTAGCCACATCACTGTGCGGACGTTCCCTCTCAGCACAGCCAGAGCCCAGCTCCCAAATTCAACACGTCCAGCCACTGCTCCCACACGCAAGGGGCCAGCACCGAAAGCTCTTGCTGGCCATCACCTTCCCTAGGCAGCCCTTCCATAGAACCAGAAACCCTGGCGCTCTGAGCTTCCTAGCCACATCACTGTGCGGACGTTCCCTCTCAGCACAGCCAGAGCCCAGCTCCCAAATTCAACACGTCCAGCCACTGCTCCCACACGCAAGGGGCCAGCACCGAAAGCTCTTGCTGGCCATCACCTTCCCTAGGCAGCCCTTCCATAGAACCAGAAACCCTGCCGCTCTGAGCTTCCTAGCCACATCACTGTGCGGACGTTCCCTCTCAGCACAGCCAGAGCCCAGCTCCCAAATTCAACACGTCCAGCCACTGCTCCCACACGCAAGGGGCCAGCACCGAAAGCTCTTGCTGGCCATCACCTTCCCTAGGCAGCCCTTCCATAGAACCAGAAACCCTGCCGCTCTGAGCTTCCTAGCCACATCACTGTGCGGACGTTCCCTCTCAGCACAGCCAGAGCCCAGCTCCCAAATTCAACACGTCCAGCCACTGCTCCCACACGCAAGGGGCCAGCACCGAAAGCTCTTGCTGGCCATCACCTTCCCTAGGCAGCCCTTCCATAGAACCAGAAACCCTGGCGCTCTGAGCTTCCTAGCCACATCACTGTGCGGACGTTCCCTCTCAGCACAGCCAGAGCCCAGCTCCCAAATTCAACACGTCCAGCCACTGCTCCCACACGCAAGGGGCCAGCACCGAAAGCTCTTGCTGGCCATCACCTTCCCTAGGCAGCCCTTCCATAGAACCAGAAACCCTGCCGCTCTGAGCTTCCTAGCCACATCACTGTGCGGACGTTCCCTCTCAGCACAGCCAGAGCCCAGCTCCCAAATTCAACACGTGCAGCCACTGCTCCCACACGCAAGGGGCCAGCACCGAAAGCTCTTGCTGGCCATCACCTTCCCTAGGCAGCCCTTCCATAGAACCAGAAACCCTGCCGCTCTGAGCTTCCTAGCCACATCACTGTGCGGACGTTCCCTCTCAGCACAGCCAGAGCCCAGCTCCCAAATTCAACACGTCCAGCCACTGCTCCCCACACGCAAGGGGCCAGCACCGAAAGCTCTTGCTGGCCATCACCTTCCCTAGGCAGCCCTTCCATAGAACCAGAAACCCTGGCGCTCTGAGCTTCCTAGCCACATCACTGTGCGGACGTTCCCTCTCAGCACAGCCAGAGCCCAGCTCCCAAATTCAACACGTCCAGCCACTGCTCCCACACGCAAGGGGCCAGCACCGAAAGCTCTTGCTGGCCATCACCTTCCCTAGGCAGCCCTTCCATAGAACCAGAAACCCTGCCGCTCTGAGCTTCCTAGCCACATCACTGTGCGGACGTTCCCTCTCAGCACAGCCAGAGCCCAGCTCCCAAATTCAACACGTCCAGCCACTGCTCCCACACGCAAGGGGCCAGCACCGAAAGCTCTTGCTGGCCATCACCTTCCCTAGGCAGCCCTTCCATAGAACCAGAAACCCTGGCGCTCTGAGCTTCCTAGCCACATCACTGTGCGGACGTTCCCTCTCAGCACAGCCAGAGCCCAGCTCCCAAATTCAACACGTCCAGCCACTGCTCCCACACGCAAGGGGCCAGCACCGAAAGCTCTTGCTGGCCATCACCTTCCCTAGGCAGCCCTTCCATAGAACCAGAAACCCCTGGCGCTCTGAGCTTCCTAGCCACATCACTGTGCGGACGTTCCCTCTCAGCACAGCCAGAGCCCAGCTCCCAAATTCAACACGTCCAGCCACTGCTCCCACACGCAAGGGGCCAGCACCGAAAGCTCTTGCTGGCCATCACCTTCCCTAGGCAGCCCTTCCATAGAACCAGAAACCCTGCCGCTCTGAGCTTCCTAGCCACATCACTGTGCGGACGTTCCCTCTCAGCACAGCCAGAGCCCAGCTCCCAAATTCAACACGTGCAGCCACTGCTCCCACACGCAAGGGGCCAGCACCGAAAGCTCTTGCTGGCCATCACCTTCCCTAGGCAGCCCTTCCATAGAACCAGAAACCCTGGCGCTCTGAGCTTCCTAGCCACATCACTGTGCGGACGTTCCCTCTCAGCACAGCCAGAGCCCAGCTCCCAAATTCAACACGTCCAGCCACTGCTCCCACACGCAAGGGGCCAGCACCGAAAGCTCTTGCTGGCCATCACCTTCCCTAGGCAGCCCTTCCATAGAACCAGAAACCCTGCCGCTCTGAGCTTCCTAGCCACATCACTGTGCGGACGTTCCCTCTCAGCACAGCCAGAGCCCAGCTCCCAAATTCAACACGTCCAGCCACTGCTCCCACACGCAAGGGGCCAGCACCGAAAGCTCTTGCTGGCCATCACCTTCCCTAGGCAGCCCTTCCACAGCCCCACAAGCACTGCCGCTCTGAGCTTCCTAGCCACATCACTGTGCGGACGTTCCCTCTCAGCACAGCCAGAGCCCAGCTCCCAAATTCAACACGTCCAGCCATTGCTCCCACACGCAAGGGGCCAGCACCGAAAGCTCTTGCTGGCCATCACCTTCCCTAGGCAGCCCTTCCATAGAACCAGAAACCCTGGCGCTCTGAGCTTCCTAGCCGCATCACTGTGCGAACGTTCCCTCTCAGCACAGCCAGAGCCCAGCTCCCAAATTCAACACGTCCAGCCACTGCTCCCACACACAAGGGGCCAGCACCGAAAGCTCTTGCTGGCCATCACCTTCCCTAGGCAGCCCTTCCATAGAACCAGAAACCCTGGCGCTCTGAGCTTCCTAGCCACATCACTGTGCGGACGTTCCCTCTCAGCACAGCCAGAGCCCAGCTCCCAAATTCAACACGTCCAGCCACTGCTCCCACACGCAAGGGGCCAGCACCGAAAGCTCTTGCTGGCCATCACCTTCCCTAGGCAGCCCTTCCACAGCCCCACAAGCACTGCCGCTTTGAGCTTCCTAGCCACATCACTGTGCGGACGTTCCCTCTCAGCACAGCCAGAGCCCAGCTCCCAAATTCAACACGTCCAGCCACTGCTCCCACACGCAAGGGGCCAGCACCGAAAGCTCTTGCTGGCCATCACCTTCCCTAGGCAGCCCTTCCACAGCCACACAAGCACTGCCGCTCTGAGCTTCCTACCCACATCACTGTGCGGACGTTCCCTCTCAGCACAGCCAGAGCCCAGCTCCCAAATTCAACACGTCCAGCCACTGCTCCCACACGCAAGGGGCCAGCACCGAAAGCTCTTGCTGGCCATCACCTTCCCTAGGCAGCCCTTCCATAGAACCAGAAACCCTGCCGCTCTGAGCTTCCTAGCCACATCACTGTGCGGACGTTCCCTCTCAGCACAGCCAGAGCCCAGCTCCCAAATTCAACACGTCCAGCCACTGCTCCCACACGCAAGGGGCCAGCACCGAAAGCTCTTGCTGGCCATCACCTTCCCTAGGCAGCCCTTCCATAGAACCAGAAACCCTGGCGCTCTGAGCTTCCTAGCCACATCACTGTGCGGACGTTCCCTCTCAGCACAGCCAGAGCCCAGCACCCAAATTCAACACGTCCAGCCACTGCTCCCACACGCAAGGGGCCAGCACCGAAAGCTCTTGCTGGCCATCACCTTCCCTAGGCAGCCCTTCCACAGCCCCACAAGCACTGCCGCTCTGAGCTTCCTAGCCACATCATTGTGCGGACGTTCCCTCTCAGCACAGCCAGAGCCCAGCTCCCAAATTCAACACGTCCAGCCACTGCTCCCACACGCAAGGGGCCAGCACCGAAAGCTCTTCCTGGCCATCACCTTCCCTAGGCAGCCCTTCCATAGAACCAGAAACTCTGCCGCTCTGAGCTTCCTAGCCACATCACTGTGCGGACGTTCCCTCTCAGCACAGCCAGAGCCCAGCTCCCAAATTCAACACGTCCAGCCACTGCTCCCACACGCAAGGGGCCAGCACCGAAAGCTCTTGCTGGCCATCACCTTCCCTAGGCAGCCCTTCCATAGAACCAGAAACCCTGGCGCTCTGAGCTTCCTAGCCACATCACTGTGCGGACGTTCCCTCTCAGCACAGCCAGAGCCCAGCACCCAAATTCAACACGTCCAGCCACTGCTCCCACACGCAAGGGGCCAGCACCGAAAGCTCTTGCTGGCCATCACCTTCCCTAGGCAGCCCTTCCACAGCCCCACAAGCACTGCCGCTCTGAGCTTCCTAGCCACATCATTGTGCGGACGTTCCCTCTCAGCACAGCCAGAGCCCAGCTCCCAAATTCAACACGTCCAGCCACTGCTCCCACACGCAAGGGGCCAGCACCGAAAGCTCTTCCTGGCCATCACCTTCCCTAGGCAGCCCTTCCATAGAACCAGAAACCCTGGCGCTATGAGCTTCCTAGCCACATCACTGTGCGGACGTTCCCTCTCAGCACAGCCAGAGCCCAGCTCCCAAATTCAACACGTCCAGCCACTGCTCCCACACGGAAGGGGTCAGCACCGAAAGCTCTTGCTGGCCATCACCTTCCCTAGGCAGCCCTTCCACAGCCCCACAAGCACTGCCGCTCTGAGCTTCCTAGCCACATCACTGTGCGGACGTTCCCTCTCAGCACAGCCAGAGCCCAGCTCCCAAATTCAACACGTCCAGCCACTGCTCCCACACGCAAGGGGCCAGCACCGAAAGCTCTTGCTGGCCATCACCTTCCCTAGGCAGCCCTTCCATAGAACCAGAAACCCTGCCGCTCTGAGCTTCCTAGCCACATCACTGTGCGGACGTTCCCTCTCAGCACAGCCAGAGCCCAGCTCCCAAATTCAACACGTCCAGCCACTGCTCCCACACGCAAGGGGCCAGCACCGAAAGCTCTTGCTGGCCATCACCTTCCCTAGGCAGCCCTTCCACAGCCCCACAAGCACTGCCGCTTTGAGCTTCCTAGCCACATCACTGTGCGGACGTTCCCTCTCAGCACAGCCAGAGCCCAGCTCCCAAATTCAACACGTCCAGCCACTGCTCCCACACGCAAGGGGCCAGCACTGAAAGCTCTTGCTGGCCATCACCTTCCCTAGGCAGCCCTTCCACAGCCCCACAAGCACTGCCGCTCTGAGCTTCCTAGCCACATCACTGTGCGGACGTTCCCTCTCAGCACAGCCAGAGCCCAGCTCCCAAATTCAACACGTCCAGCCACTGCTCCCACACACAAGGGGCCAGCACCGAAAGCTCTTGCTGGCCATCACCTTCCCTAGGCAGCCCTTCCATAGAACCAGAAACCCTGCCGCTCTGAGCTTCCTAGCCACATCACTGTGCGGACGTTCCCTCTCAGCACAGCCAGAGCCCAGCTCCCAAATTCAACACGTCCAGCCACTGCTCCCACACGCAAGGGGCCAGCACCGAAAGCTCTTGCTGGCCATCACCTTCCCTAGGCAGCCCTTCCATAGAACCAGAAACCCTGCCGCTCTGAGCTTCCTAGCCACATCACTGTGCGGACATTCCCTCTCAGCACAGCCAGAGCCCAGCTCCCAAATTCAACACGTCCAGCCACTGCTCCCACACGCAAGGGGCCAGCACCGAAAGCTCTTGCTGGCCATCACCTTCCCTAGGCAGCCCTTCCATAGAACCAGAAACCCTGGCGCTCTGAGCTTCCTAGCCACATCACTGTGCGGACGTTCCCTCTCAGCACAGCCAGAGCCCAGCTCCCAAATTCAACACGTCCAGCCACTGCTCCCACACGCAAGGGGCCAGCACCGAAAGCTCTTGCTGGCCATCACCTTCCCTAGGCAGCCCTTCCACAGCCCCACAAGCACTGCCGCTCTGAGCTTCCTAGCCACATCACTGTGCGGACGTTCCCTCTCAGCACAGCCAGAGCCCAGCTCCCAAATTCAACACGTCCAGCCACTGCTCCCACACGCAAGGGGCCAGCACCGAAAGCTCTTCCTGGCCATCACCTTCCCTAGGCAGCCCTTCCATAGAACCAGAAACATTGGCGCTCTGAGCTTCCTAGCCCCATCACTGTGCGGACGTTCCCTCTCAGCACAGCCAGAGCCCAGCTCCCAAATTCAACACGTCCAGCCACTGCTCCCACACGTAAGGGGTCAGCACCGTAAGCTCTTGCTGGCCATCACCTTCCCTAGGCAGCCCTTCCACAGCCCCACAAGCACTGCCGCTCTGAGCTTCCTAGCCACATCACTGTGCGGACGTTCCCTCTCAGCACAGCCAGAGCCCAGCTCCCAAATTCAACACGTCCAGCCACTGCTCCCACACGCAAGGGGCCAGCACCGAAAGCTCTTGCTGGCCATCACCTTCCCTAGGCAGCCCTTCCATAGAACCAGAAACCCTGCCGCTCTGAGCTACCTAGCCACATCACTGTGCGGACGTTCCCTCTCAGCACAGCCAGAGCCCAGCTCCCAAATTCAACACGTCCAGCCACTGCTCCCACACGCAAGGGGCCAGCACCGAAAGCTCTTGCTGGCCATCACCTTCCCTAGGCAGCCCTTCCACAGCCCCACAAGCACTGCCGCTCTGAGCTTCCTAGCCACATCACTGTGCGGACGTTCCCTCTCAGCACAGCCAGAGCCCAGCTCCCAAATTCAACACGTCCAGCCACTGCTCCCACACGCAAGGGGCCAGCACCGAAAGCTCTTGCTGGCCATCACCTTCCCTAGGCAGCCCTTCCATAGAACCAGAAACCCTGCCGCTCTGAGCTTCCTAGCCACATCACTGTGCGGACGTTCCCTCTCAGCACAGCCAGAGCCCAGCTCCCAAATTCAACACGTCCAGCCACTGCTCCCACACACAAGGGGCCAGCACCGAAAGCTCTTGCTGGCCATCACCTTCCCTAGGCAGCCCTTCCATAGAACCAGAAACCCTGCCGCTCTGAGCTTCCTAGCCACATCACTGTGCGGACGTTCCCTCTCAGCACAGCCAGAGCCCAGCTCCCAAATTCAACACGTCCAGCCACTGCTCCCACACGCAAGGGGCCAGCACCGAAAGCTCTTGCTGGCCATCACCTTCCCTAGGCAGCCCTTCCATAGAACCAGAAACCCTGCCGCTCTGAGCTTCCTAGCCACATCACTGTGCGGACGTTCCCTCTCAGCACAGCCAGAGCCCAGCTCCCAAATTCAACACGTCCAGCCACTGCTCCCACACGCAAGGGGCCAGCACCGAAAGCTCTTGCTGGCCATCACCTTCCCTAGGCAGCCCTTCCATAGAACCAGAAACCCTGCCGCTCTGAGCTTCCTAGCCACATCACTGTGCGGACGTTCCCTCTCAGCACAGCCAGAGCCCAGCTCCCAATTTCAACACGTCCAGCCACTGCTCCCACACACAAGGGGCCAGCACCGAAAGCTCTTGCTGGCCATCACCTTCCCTAGGCAGCCCTTCCATAGAACCAGAAACCCTGCCGCTCTGAGCTTCCTAGCCACATCACTGTGCGGACGTTCCCTCTCAGCACAGCCAGAGCCCAGCTCCCAAATTCAACACGTCCAGCCACTGCTCCCACACGCAAGGGGCCAGCACCGAAAGCTCTTGCTGGCCATCACCTTCCCTAGGCAGCCCTTCCATAGAACCAGAAACCCTGCCGCTCTGAGCTTCCTAGCCACATCACTGTGCGGACGTTCCCTCTCAGCACAGCCAGAGCCCAGCTCCCAAATTCAACACGTCCAGCCACTGCTCCCACACGCAAGGGGCCAGCACCGAAAGCTCTTGCTGGCCATCACCTTCCCTAGGCAGCCCTTCCACAGCACCACAAGCACTGCCGCTTTGAGCTCCTAGCCACATCACTGTGCGGACGTTCCCTCTCAGCACAGCCAGAGCCCAGCTCCCAAATTCCACACGTCCAGCCACTGCTCCCACACGCAAGGGGCCAGCACCGAAAGCTCTTGCTGGCCATCACCTTCCCTAGGCAGCCCTTCCACAGCCCCACAAGCACTGCCGCTCTGAGCTTCCTAGCCACATCACTGTGCGGACGTTCCCTCTCAGCACAGCCAGAGCCCAGCTCCCAAATTCAACACGTCCAGCCACTGCTCCCACACGCAAGGGGCCAGCACCGAAAGCTCTTGCTGGCCATCACCTTCCCTAGGCAGCCCTTCCATAGAACCAGAAACCCTGCCGCTCTGAGCTTCCTAGCCACATCACTGTGCGGACGTTCCCTCTCAGCACAGCCAGAGCCCAGCTCCCAAATTCAACACGTCCAGCCACTGCTCCCACACGCAAGGGGCCAGCACCGAAAGCTCTTGCTGGCCATCACCTTCCCTAGGCAGCCCTTCCATAGAACCAGAAACCCTGCGCTCTGAGCTTCCTAGCCACATCACTGTGCGGACGTTCCCTCTCAGCACAGCCAGAGCCCAGCTCCCAAATTCAACACGTCCAGCCACTGCTCCCACACGCAAGGGGCCAGCACCGAAAGCTCTTGCTGGCCATCACCTTCCCTAGGCAGCCCTTCCATAGAACCAGAAACCCTGCCGCTCTGAGCTTCCTAGCCACATCACTGTGCGGACGTTCCCTCTCAGCACAGCCAGAGCCCAGCTCCCAAATTCAACACGTCCAGCCACTGCTCCCACACGCAAGGGGCCAGCACCGAAAGCTCTTGCTGGCCATCACCTTCCCTAGGCAGCCCTTCCATAGAACCAGAAACCCTGCCGCTCTGAGCTTCCTAGCCACATCACTGTGCGGACGTTCCCTCTCAGCACAGCCAGAGCCCAGCTCCCAAATTCAACACGTCCAGCCACTGCTCCCACACGCAAGGGGCCAGCACCGAAAGCTCTTGCTGGCCATCACCTTCCCTAGGCAGCCTTCCATAGAACCAGAAACCCTGGCGCTCTGAGCTTCCTAGCCACATCACTGTGCGGACGTTCCCTCTCAGCACAGCCAGAGCCCAGCTCCCAAATTCAACACGTCCAGCCACTGCTCCCACACGCAAGGGGCCAGCACCGAAAGCTCTTGCTGGCCATCACCTTCCCTAGGCAGCCCTTCCACAGCCCCACAAGCACTGCCGCTCTGAGCTTCCTAGCCACATCACTGTGCGGACGTTCCCTCTCAGCACAGCCAGAGCCCAGCTCCCAAATTCAACACGTCCAGCCACTGCTCCCACACGCAAGGGGCCAGCACCGAAAGCTCTTGCTGGCCATCACCTTCCCTAGGCAGCCCTTCCATAGAACCAGAAACCCTGCCGCTCTGAGCTTCCTAGCCACATCACTGTGCGGACGTTCCCTCTCAGCACAGCCAGAGCCCAGCTCCCAAATTCAACACGTCCAGCCACTGCTCCCACACGCAAGGGGCCAGCACCGAAAGCTCTTGCTGGCCATCACCTTCCCTAGGCAGCCCTTCCATAGAACAAGAACCCTGCCGCTCTGAGCTTCCTAGCCACATCACTGTGCGGACGTTCCCTCTCAGCACAGCCAGAGCCCAGCTCCCAAATTCAACACGTCCAGCCACTGCTCCCACACGCAAGGGGCCAGCACCGAAAGCTCTTGCTGGCCATCACCTTCCCTAGGCAGCCCTTCCATAGAACCAGAAACCCTGCGCTCTGAGCTTCCTAGCCACATCACTGTGCGGACATTCCCTCTCAGCACAGCCAGAGCCCAGCTCCCAAATTCAACACGTCCAGCCACTGCTCCCACACGCAAGGGGCCAGCACCGAAAGCTCTTGCTGGCCATCACCTTCCCTAGGCAGCCCTTCCACAGCCCCACAAGCACTGCCGCTCTGAGCTTCCTAGCCACATCACTGTGCGGACGTTCCCTCTCAGCACAGCCAGAGCCCAGCTCCCAAATTCAACACGTCCAGCCACTGCTCCCACACGCAAGGGGCCAGCACCGAAAGCTCTTGCTGGCCATCACCTTCCCTAGGCAGCCCTTCCATAGAACCAGAAACCCTGGCGCTCTGAGCTTCCTAGCCACATCACTGTGCGGACGTTCCCTCTCAGCACAGCCAGAGCCCAGCTCCCAAATTCAACACGTCCAGCCACTGCTCCCACACGCAAGGGGCCAGCACCGAAAGCTCTTGCTGGCCATCACCTTCCCTAGGCAGCCCTTCCACAGCCCACAAGCACTGCCGCTCTGAGCTTCCTAGCCACATCACTGTGCGGACGTTCCCTCTCAGCACAGCCAGAGCCCAGCTCCCAAATTCAACACGTCCAGCCACTGCTCCCACACGCAAGGGGCCAGCACCGAAAGCTCTTGCTGGCCATCACCTTCCCTAGGCAGCCCTTCCATAGAACCAGAAACCCTGCCGCTCTGAGCTTCCTAGCCACATCACTGTGCGGACGTTCCCTCTCAGCACAGCCAGAGCCCAGCTCCCAAATTCAACACGTCCAGCCACTGCTCCCACACGCAAGGGGCCAGCACCGAAAGCTCTTGCTGGCCATCACCTTCCCTAGGCAGCCCTTCCACAGCCCACAAGCACTGCCGCTCTGAGCTTCCTAGCCACATCACTGTGCGGACGTTCCCTCTCAGCACAGCCAGAGCCCAGCTCCCAAATTCAACACGTCCAGCCACTGCTCCCACACGCAAGGGGCCAGCACCGAAAGCTCTTGCTGGCCATCACCTTCCCTAGGCAGCCCTTCCATAGAACCAGAAACCCTGGCCGCTCTGAGCTTCCTAGCCACATCACTGTGCGGACGTTCCCTCTCAGCACAGCCAGAGCCCAGCTCCCAAATTCAACACGTCCAGCCACTGCTCCCACACGCAAGGGGCCAGCACCGAAAGCTCTTGCTGGCCATCACCTTCCCTAGGCAGCCCTTCCATAGAACCAGAAACCCTGGCGCTCTGAGCTTCCTAGCCACATCACTGTGCGGACGTTCCCTCTCAGCACAGCCAGAGCCCAGCTCCCAAATTCAACACGTCCAGCCACTGCTCCCACACGCAAGGGGCCAGCACCGAAAGCTCTTGCTGGCCATCACCTTCCCTAGGCAGCCCTTCCACAGCCCCACAAGCACTGCCGCTCTGAGCTTCCTAGCCACATCACTGTGCGGACGTTCCCTCTCAGCACAGCCAGAGCCCAGCTCCCAAATTCAACACGTCCAGCCACTGCTCCCACACGCAAGGGGCCAGCACCGAAAGCTCTTGCTGGCCATCACCTTCCCTAGGCAGCCCTTCCATAGAACCAGAAACCCTGGCGCTCTGAGCTTCCTAGCCGCATCACTGTGCGGACGTTCCCTCTCAGCACAGCCAGAGCCCAGCTCCCAAATTCAACACGTCCAGCCACTGCTCCCACACGCAAGGGGCCAGCACCGAAAGCTCTTGCTGGCCATCACCTTCCCTAGGCAGCCCTTCCATAGAACCAGAAACCCTGCCGCTCTGAGCTTCCTAGCCACATCACTGTGCGGACGTTCCCTCTCAGCACAGCCAGAGCCCAGCTCCCAAATTCAACACGTCCAGCCACTGCTCCCACACGCAAGGGGCCAGCACCGAAAGCTCTTGCTGGCCATCACCTTCCCTAGGCAGCCCTTCCATAGAACCAGAAACCCTGGCGCTCTGAGCTTCCTAGCCACATCACTGTGCGGACGTTCCCTCTCAGCACAGCCAGAGCCCAGCTCCCAAATTCAACACGTCCAGCCACTGCTCCCACACGCAAGGGGCCAGCACCGAAAGCTCTTGCTGGCCATCACCTTCCCTAGGCAGCCCTTCCATAGAACCAGAAACCCTGCCGCTCTGAGCTTCCTAGCCACATCACTGTGCGGACGTTCCCTCTCAGCACAGCCAGAGCCCAGCTCCCAAATTCAACACGTCCAGCCACTGCTCCCACACGCAAGGGGCCAGCACCGAAAGCTCTTGCTGGCCATCACCTTCCCTAGGCAGCCCTTCCATAGAACCAGAAACCCTGCCGCTCTGAGCTTCCTAGCCACATCACTGTGCGGACGTTCCCTCTCAGCACAGCCAGAGCCCAGCTCCCAAATTCAACACGTCCAGCCACTGCTCCCACACGCAAGGGGCCAGCACCGAAAGCTCTTGCTGGCCATCACCTTCCCTAGGCAGCCCTTCCATAGACCCAGAAACACTGGCGCTCTGAGCTTCCTAGCCACATCACTGTGCGGACGTTCCCTCTCAGCACAGCCAGAGCCCAGCTCCCAAATTCAACACGTCCAGCCACTGCTCCCACACGCAAGGGGCCAGCACCGAAAGCTCTTGCTGGCCATCACCTTCCCTAGGCAGCCCTTCCATAGAACCAGAAACCCTGGCGCTCTGAGCTTCCTAGCCACATCACTGTGCGGACGTTCCCTCTCAGCACAGCCAGAGCCCAGCTCCCAAATTCAACACGTCCAGCCACTGCTCCCACACGCAAGGGGCCAGCACCGAAAGCTCTTGCTGGCCATCACCTTCCCTAGGCAGCCCTTCCATAGAACCAGAAACCCTGGCGCTCTGAGCTTCCTAGCCACATCACTGTGCGGACGTTCCCTCTCAGCACAGCCAGAGCCCAGCTCCCAAATTCAACACGTCCAGCCACTGCTCCCACACGCAAGGGGCCAGCACCGAAAGCTCTTGCTGGCCATCACCTTCCCTAGGCAGCCCTTCCATAGAACCAGAAACCCTGCCGCTCTGAGCTTCCTAGCCACATCACTGTGCGGACGTTCCCTCTCAGCACAGCCAGAGCCCAGCTCCCAAATTCAACACGTCCAGCCACTGCTCCCACACGCAAGGGGCCAGCACCGAAAGCTCTTGCTGGCCATCACCTTCCCTAGGCAGCCCTTCCATAGAACCAGAAACCCTGGCGCTCTGAGCTTCCTAGCCACATCACTGTGCGGACGTTCCCTCTCAGCACAGCCAGAGCCCAGCTCCCAAATTCAACACGTCCAGCCACTGCTCCCACACGCAAGGGGCCAGCACCGAAAGCTCTTGCTGGCCATCACCTTCCCTAGGCAGCCCTTCCATAGAACCAGAAACCCTGCCGCTCTGAGCTTCCTAGCCACATCACTGTGCGGACGTTCCCTCTCAGCACAGCCAGAGCCCAGCTCCCAAATTCAACACGTCCAGCCACTGCTCCCACACGCAAGGGGCCAGCACCGAAAGCTCTTGCTGGCCATCACCTTCCCTAGGCAGCCCTTCCACAGCCCCACAAGCACTGCCGCTCTGAGCTTCCTAGCCACATCACTGTGCGGACGTTCCCTCTCAGCACAGCCAGAGCCCAGCTCCCAAATTCAACACGTCCAGCCACTGCTCCCACACGCAAGGGGCCAGCACCGAAAGCTCTTGCTGGCCATCACCTTCCCTAGGCAGCCCTTCCATAGAACCAGAAACCCTGGCGCTCTGAGCTTCCTAGCCACATCACTGTGCGGACGTTCCCTCTCAGCACAGCCAGAGCCCAGCTCCCAAATTCAACACGTCCAGCCACTGCTCCCACACGCAAGGGGCCAGCACCGAAAGCTCTTGCTGGCCATCACCTTCCCTAGGCAGCCCTTCCATAGAACCAGAAACCCTGGCGCTCTGAGCTTCCTAGCCACATCACTGTGCGGACGTTCCCTCTCAGCACAGCCAGAGCCCAGCTCCCAAATTCAACACGTCCAGCCACTGCTCCCACACGCAAGGGGCCAGCACCGAAAGCTCTTGCTGGCCATCACTGTGGCGGACGTTCCCTCTCAGCACAGCCAGAGCCCAGCTCCAAATTCCACACGTCCCAGCCACTGCTCCCACACGCAAGGGGCCAGCACCGAAAGCTCTTGCTGGCCATCACCTTCCCTAGGCAGCCCTTCCATAGAACCAGAAACCCTGGCGCTCTGAGCTTCCTAGCCGCATCACTGTGCGGACGTTCCCTCTCAGCACAGCCAGAGCCCAGCTCCCAAATTCAACACGTCCAGCCACTGCTCCCACACGCAAGGGGCCAGCACCGAAAGCTCTTGCTGGCCATCACCTTCCCTAGGCAGCCCTTCCATAGAACCAGAAACCCTGGCGCTCTGAGCTTCCTAGCCACATCACTGTGCGGACGTTCCCTCTCAGCACAGCCAGAGCCCAGCTCCCAAATTCAACACGTCCAGCCACTGCTCCCACACGCAAGGGGCCAGCACCGAAAGCTCTTGCTGGCCATCACCTTCCCTAGGCAGCCCTTCCATAGAACCAGAAACCCTGGCGCTCTGAGCTTCCTAGCCACATCACTGTGCGGACGTTCCCTCTCAGCACAGCCAGAGCCCAGCTCCCAAATTCAACACGTCCAGCCACTGCTCCCACACGCAAGGGGCCAGCACCGAAAGCTCTTGCTGGCCATCACCTTCCCTAGGCAGCCCTTCCATAGAACCAGAAACCCTGGCGCTCTGAGCTTCCTAGCCACATCACTGTGCGGACGTTCCCTCTCAGCACAGCCAGAGCCCAGCTCCCAAATTCAACACGTCCAGCCACTGCTCCCACACGCAAGGGGCCAGCACCGAAAGCTCTTGCTGGCCATCACCTTCCCTAGGCAGCCCTTCCATAGAACCAGAAACCCTGGCGCTCTGAGCTTCCTAGCCACATCACTGTGCGGACGTTCCCTCTCAGCACAGCCAGAGCCCAGCTCCCAAATTCAACACGTCCAGCCACTGCTCCCACACGCAAGGGGCCAGCACCGAAAGCTCTTGCTGGCCATCACCTTCCCTAGGCAGCCCTTCCATAGAACCAGAAACCCTGGCGCTCTGAGCTTCCTAGCCACATCACTGTGCGGACGTTCCCTCTCAGCACAGCCAGAGCCCAGCTCCCAAATTCAACACGTCCAGCCACTGCTCCCACACGCAAGGGGCCAGCACCGAAAGCTCTTGCTGGCCATCACCTTCCCTAGGCAGCCCTTCCATAGAACCAGAAACCCTGGCGCTCTGAGCTTCCTAGCCACATCACTGTGCGGACGTTCCCTCTCAGCACAGCCAGAGCCCAGCTCCCAAATTCAACACGTCCAGCCACTGCTCCCACACGCAAGGGGCCAGCACCGAAAGCTCTTGCTGGCCATCACCTTCCCTAGGCAGCCCTTCCATAGAACCAGAAACCCTGGCGCTCTGAGCTTCCTAGCCACATCACTGTGCGGACGTTCCCTCTCAGCACAGCCAGAGCCCAGCTCCCAAATTCAACACGTCCAGCCACTGCTCCCACACGCAAGGGGCCAGCACCGAAAGCTCTTGCTGGCCATCACCTTCCCTAGGCAGCCCTTCCATAGAACCAGAAACCCTGGCGCTCTGAGCTTCCTAGCCACATCACTGTGCGGACGTTCCCTCTCAGCACAGCCAGAGCCCAGCTCCCAAATTCAACACGTCCAGCCACTGCTCCCACACGCAAGGGGCCAGCACCGAAAGCTCTTGCTGGCCATCACCTTCCCTAGGCAGCCCTTCCATAGAACCAGAAACCCTGCCGCTCTGAGCTTCCTAGCCACATCACTGTGCGGACGTTCCCTCTCAGCACAGCCAGAGCCCAGCTCCCAAATTCAACACGTCCAGCCACTGCTCCCACACGCAAGGGGCCAGCACCGAAAGCTCTTGCTGGCCATCACCTTCCCTAGGCAGCCCTTCCATAGAACCAGAAACCCTGGCGCTCTGAGCTTCCTAGCCACATCACTGTGCGGACGTTCCCTCTCAGCACAGCCAGAGCCCAGCTCCCAAATTCAACACGTCCAGCCACTGCTCCCACACGCAAGGGGCCAGCACCGAAAGCTCTTGCTGGCCATCACCTTCCCTAGGCAGCCCTTCCATAGAACCAGAAACCCTGGCCGCTCTGAGCTTCCTAGCCACATCACTGTGCGGACGTTCCCTCTCAGCACAGCCAGAGCCCAGCTCCCAAATTCAACACGTCCAGCCACTGCTCCCACACGCAAGGGGCCAGCACCGAAAGCTCTTGCTGGCCATCACCTTCCCTAGGCAGCCCTTCCATAGAACCAGAAACCCTGGCGCTCTGAGCTTCCTAGCCACATCACTGTGCGGACGTTCCCTCTCAGCACAGCCAGAGCCCAGCTCCCAAATTCAACACGTCCAGCCACTGCTCCCACACGCAAGGGACCCAGCACCGAAAGCTCTTGCTGGCCATCACCTTCCCTAGGCAGCCCTTCCATAGAACCAGAAACCCTGGCGCTCTGAGCTTCCTAGCCACATCACTGTGCGGACGTTCCCTCTCAGCACAGCCAGAGCCCAGCTCCCAAATTCAACACGTCCAGCCACTGCTCCCACACGCAAGGGGCCAGCACCGAAAGCTCTTGCTGGCCATCACCTTCCCTAGGCAGCCCTTCCATAGAACCAGAAACCCTGGCGCTCTGAGCTTCCTAGCCGCATCACTGTGGGCGTTCCCTCTCAGCACAAGGGGCCAGCACCGAAAGCTCTTGCTGGCCACCACCTTCCCTAACGTTCCCTCTCAGCACAGCCAGAGCCCAGCTCCCAAATTCAACACGTCCAGCCACTGCTCCCACACGCAAGGGGCCAGCACCGAAAGCTCTTGCTGGCCATCACCTTCCCTAGGCAGCCCCTTCCATAGAACCAGAAACCCTGGCGCTCTGAGCTTCCTAGCCGCATCACTGTGCGGACGTTCCCTCTCAGCACAGCCAGAGCCCAGCTCCCAAATTCAACACGTCCAGCCACTGCTCCCACACGCAAGGGGCCAGCACCGAAAGCTCTTGCTGGCCATCACCTTCCCTAGGCAGCCCTTCCACAGCCCCACAAGCACTGCCGCTCTGAGCTTCCTAGCCACTTCACTGTGCGGACGTTCCCTCTCAGCACAGCCAGAGCCCAGCTCCCAAATTCAACACGTCCAGCCACTGCTCCCACACGCAAGGGGCCAGCACCGAAAGCTCTTGCTGGCCATCACCTTCCCTAGGCAGCCCTTCCATAGAACCAGAAACCCTGGCGCTCTGAGCTTCCTAGCCACATCACTGTGCGGACGTTCCCTCTCAGCACAGCCAGAGCCCAGCTCCCAAATTCAACACGTCCAGCCACTGCTCCCACACGCAAGGGGCCAGCACCGAAAGCTCTTGCTGGCCATCACCTTCCCTAGGCAGCCCTTCCATAGAACCAGAAACCCTGGCGCTCTGAGCTTCCTAGCCACATCACTGTGCGGACGTTCCCTCTCAGCACAGCCAGAGCCCAGCTCCCAAATTCAACACGTCCAGCCACTGCTCCCACACGCAAGGGGCCAGCACCGAAAGCTCTTGCTGGCCATCACCTTCCCTAGGCAGCCCTTCCACAGCCCCACAAGCACTGCCGCTTTGAGCTTCCTAGCCACATCACTGTGCGGACGTTCCCTCTCAGCACAGCCAGAGCCCAGCTCCCAAATTCAACACGTCCAGCCACTGCTCCCACACGCAAGGGGTCAGCACGGAGAGCTGTGGCAGGCCAACACCTTCCCTAGGCAGCCCTTCCATAGAACTAGAAACCCTGGCGCTCTGAGCTTCCTAGCCACATCACTGTGCGGACGTTCCCTCTCAGCACAGCCAGAGCCCAGCTCCCAAATTCAACACGTCCAGCCACTGCTCCCACACGCAAGGGGCCAGCACCGAAAGCTCTTGCTGGCCATCACCTTCCCTAGGCAGCCCTTCCATAGAACCAGAAACCCTGGCGCTCTGAGCTTCCTAGCCACATCACTGTGCGGACGTTCCCTCTCAGCACAGCCAGAGCCCAGCTCCCAAATTCAACACGTCCAGCCACTGCTCCCACATGCAAGGGGCCAGCACCGAAAGCTCTTGCTGGCCATCACCTTCCCTAGGCAGCCCTTCCATAGAACCAGAAACCCTGCCGCTCTGAGCTTCCTAGCCACATCACTGTGCGGACGTTCCCTCTCAGCACAGCCAGAGCCCAGCTCCCAAATTCAACACGTCCAGCCACTGCTCCCACACGCAAGGGGCCAGCACCGAAAGCTCTTGCTGGCCATCACCTTCCCTAGGCAGCCCTTCCATAGAACCAGAAACCCTGCCGCTCTGAGCTTCCTAGCCACATCACTGTGCGGACGTTCCCTCTCAGCACAGCCAGAGCCCAGCTCCCAATTTCAACACGTCCAGCCACTGCTCCCACACGCAAGGGGCCAGCACCGAAAGCTCTTGCTGGCCATCACCTTCCCTAGGCAGCCCTTCCATAGAACCAGAAACTCTGCCGCTCTGAGCTTCCTAGCCACATCACTGTGCGGACGTTCCCTCTCAGCACAGCCAGAGCCCAGCTCCCAATTTCAACACGTCCAGCCACTGCTCCCACACGCAAGGGGCCAGCACCGAAAGCTCTTGCTGGCCATCACCTTCCCTAGGCAGCCCTTCCATAGAACCAGAAACCCTGGCGCTCTGAGCTTCCTAGCCACATCACTGTGCGGACGTTCCCTCTCAGCACAGCCAGAGCCCAGCTCCCAAATTCAACACGTCCAGCCACTGCTCCCACACGCAAGGGGCCAGCACCGAAAGCTCTTGCTGGCCATCACCTTCCCTAGGCAGCCCTTCCATAGAACCAGAAACCCTGGCGCTCTGAGCTTCCTAGCCACATCACTGTGCGGACGTTCCCTCTCAGCACAGCCAGAGCCCAGCTTCCAAATTCAACACGTCCAGCCACTGCTCCCACACGCAAGGGGCCAGCACCGAAAGCTCTTGCTGGCCATCACCTTCCCTAGGCAGCCCTTCCATAGAACCAGAAACCCTGGCGCTCTGAGCTTCCTAGCCACATCACTGTGCGGACGTTCCCTCTCAGCACAGCCAGAGCCCAGCTCCCAAATTCAACACGTCCAGCCACTGCTCCCACACGCAAGGGGCCAGCACCGAAAGCTCTTGCTGGCCATCACCTTCCCTAGGCAGCCCTTCCATAGAACCAGAAACCCTGGCGCTCTGAGCTTCCTAGCCGCATCACTGTGCGGACGTTCCCTCTCAGCACAGCCAGAGCCCAGCTCCCAAATTCAACACGTCCAGCCACTGCTCCCACACGCAAGGGGCCAGCACCGAAAGCTCTTGCTGGCCATCACCTTCCCTAGGCAGCCCTTCCATAGAACCAGAAACCCTGCCGCTCTGAGCTTCCTAGCCGCATCACTGTGCGGACGTTCCCTCTCAGCACAGCCAGAGCCCAGCACCCAAATTCAACACGTCCAGCCACTGCTCCCACACGCAAGGGGCCAGCACCGAAAGCTCTTGCTGGCCATCACCTTCCCTAGGCAGCCCTTCCACAGCCCCACAAGCACTGCCGCTCTGAGCTTCCTAGCCACATCACTGTGCGGACGTTCCCTCTCAGCACAGCCAGAGCCCAGCTCCCAAATTCAACACGTCCAGCCACTGCTCCCACACGCAAGGGGCCAGCACCGAAAGCTCTTGCTGGCCATCACCTTCCCTAGGCAGCCCTTCCATAGAACCAGAAACCCTGGCGCTCTGAGCTTCCTAGCCACATCACTGTGCGGACGTTCCCTCTCAGCACAGCCAGAGCCCAGCTCCCAAATTCAACACGTCCAGCCACTGCTCCCACACGCAAGGGGCCAGCACCGAAAGCTCTTGCTGGCCATCACCTTCCCTAGGCAGCCCTTCCATAGAACCAGAAACCCTGGCGCTCTGAGCTTCCTAGCCACATCACTGTGCGGACGTTCCCTCTCAGCACAGCCAGAGCCCAGCTCCCAAATTCAACACGTCCAGCCACTGCTCCCACACGCAAGGGGCCAGCACCGAAAGCTCTTGCTGGCCATCACCTTCCCTAGGCAGCCCTTCCACAGCCCCACAAGCACTGCCGCTTTGAGCTTCCTAGCCACATCACTGTGCGGACGTTCCCTCTCAGCACAGCCAGAGCCCAGCTCCCAAATTCAACACGTCCAGCCACTGCTCCCACACGCAAGGGGTCAGCACCGGAGAGCTGTGGCAGGCCAACACCTTCCCTAGGCAGCCCTTCCATAGAACTAGAAACCCTGGCGCTCTGAGCTTCCTAGCCACATCACTGTGCGGACGTTCCCTCTCAGCACAGCCAGAGCCCAGCTCCCAAATTCAACACGTCCAGCCACTGCTCCCACACGCAAGGGGCCAGCACCGAAAGCTCTTGCTGGCCATCACCTTCCCTAGGCAGCCCTTCCATAGAACCAGAAACCCTGGCGCTCTGAGCTTCCTAGCCACATCACTGTGCGGACGTTCCCTCTCAGCACAGCCAGAGCCCAGCTCCCAAATTCAACACGTCCAGCCACTGCTCCCACACGCAAGGGGCCAGCACCGAAAGCTCTTGCTGGCCATCACCTTCCCTAGGCAGCCCTTCCATAGAACCAGAAACTCTGCCGCTCTGAGCTTCCTAGCCACATCACTGTGCGGACGTTCCCTCTCAGCACAGCCAGAGCCCAGCTCCCAAATCAACACGTCCAGCCACTGCTCCCACACGCAAGGGGCCAGCACCGAAAGCTCTTGCTGGCCATCACCTTCCCTAGGCAGCCCTTCCATAGAACCAGAAACCCTGCCGCTCTGAGCTTCCTAGCCACATCACTGTGCGGACGTTCCCTCTCAGCACAGCCAGAGCCCAGCTCCCAAATTCAACACGTCCAGCCACTGCTCCCACACGCAAGGGGCCAGCACCGAAAGCTCTTGCTGGCCATCACCTTCCCTAGGCAGCCCTTCCATAGAACCAGAAACCCTGGCGCTCTGAGCTTCCTAGCCACATCACTGTACGGACGTTCCCTCTCAGCACAGCCAGAGCCCAGCTCCCAAATTCAACACGTCCAGCCACTGCTCCCACACGCAAGGGGCCAGCACCGAAAGCTCTTGCTGGCCATCACCTTCCCTAGGCAGCCCTTCCACAGCCCCACAAGCACTGCCGCTCTGAGCTTCCTAGCCACATCACTGTGCGGACGTTCCCTCTCAGCACAGCCAGAGCCCAGCTCCCAAATTCAACACGTCCAGCCACTGCTCCCACACGCAAGGGGCCAGCACCGAAAGCTCTTGCTGGCCATCACCTTCCCTAGGCAGCCCTTCCATAGAACCAGAAACCCTGGCGCTCTGAGCTTCCTAGCCACATCACTGTGCGGACGTTCCCTCTCAGCACAGCCAGAGCCCAGCTCCCAAATTCAACACGTCCAGCCACTGCTCCCACACGCAAGGGGCCAGCACCGAAAGCTCTTGCTGGCCATCACCTTCCCTAGGCAGCCCTTCCATAGAACCAGAAACCCTGGCGCTCTGAGCTTCCTAGCCACATCACTGTGCGGACGTTCCCTCTCAGCACAGCCAGAGCCCAGCTCCCAAATTCAACACGTCCAGCCACTGCTCCCACACGCAAGGGGCCAGCACCGAAAGCTCTTGCTGGCCATCACCTTCCCTAGGCAGCCCTTCCACAGCCCCACAAGCACTGCCGCTCTGAGCTTCCTAGCCACATCACTGTGCGGACGTTCCCTCTCAGCACAGCCAGAGCCCAGCTCCCAAATTCAACACGTCCAGCCACTGCTCCCACACGCAAGGGGCCAGCACCGAAAGCTCTTGCTGGCCATCACCTTCCCTAGGCAGCCCTTCCATAGAACCAGAAACCCTGCCGCTCTGAGCTTCCTAGCCACATCACTGTGCGGACGTTCCCTCTCAGCACAGCCAGAGCCCAGCTCCCAAATTCAACACGTCCAGCCACTGCTCCCACACGCAAGGGGCCAGCACCAAAAGCTCTTGCTGGCCATCACCTTCCCTAGGCAGCCCTTCCATAGAACCAGAAACCCTGGCGCTCTGAGCTTCCTAGCCACATCACTGTGCGGACGTTCCCTCTCAGCACAGCCAGAGCCCAGCTCCCAAATTCAACATGTCCAGCCACTGCTCCCACACGCAAGGGGCCAGCACCGAAAGCTCTTGCTGGCCATCACCTTCCCTAGGCAGCCCTTCCATAGAACCAGAAACCCTGGCGCTCTGAGCTTCCTAGCCACATCACTGTGCGGACGTTCCCTCTCAGCACAGCCAGAGCCCAGCTCCCAAATTCAACACGTCCAGCCACTGCTCCCACACGCAAGGGGTCAGCACCGAAAGGCTGTGGCTGGCCAACACCTTCCCTAGGCAGCCCTTCCATAGAACCAGAAACCCTGCCGCTCTGAGCTTCCTAGCCACATCACTGTGCGGACGTTCCCTCTCAGCACAGCCAGAGCCCAGCTCCCAATTTCAACACGTCCAGCCACTGCTCCCACACGCAAGGGGCCAGCACCGAAAGCTCTTGCTGGCCATCACCTTCCCTAGGCAGCCCTTCCACAGCCCCACAAGCACTGCCGCTCTGAGCTTCCTAGCCACATCACTGTGCGGACGTTCCCT
Organism: Aptenodytes patagonicus; assembly: GCF_965638725.1. Classification (NCBI taxonomy): domain Eukaryota; kingdom Metazoa; phylum Chordata; class Aves; order Sphenisciformes; family Spheniscidae; genus Aptenodytes; species Aptenodytes patagonicus. The sequence continues at coordinate 7,611 of NW_027472271.1, read as the reverse complement.
CTCAGCACAGCCAGAGCCCAGCTCCCAAATTCAACACGTCCAGCCACTGCTCCCACACGCAAGGGGCCAGCACCGAAAGCTCTTGCTGGCCATCACCTTCCCTAGGCAGCCCTTCCACAGACCCACAAGCACTGCCGCTCTGAGCTTCCTAGCCACATCACTGTGCGGACGTTCCCTCTCAGCACAGCCAGAGCCCAGCTCCCAAATTCAACACGTCCAGCCACTGCTCCCACACGCAAGGGGCCAGCACCGAAAGCTCTTGCTGGCCATCACCTTCCCTAGGCAGCCCTTCCATAGAACCAGAAACCCTGGCGCTCTGAGCTTCCTAGCCACATCACTGTGCGGACGTTCCCTCTCAGCACAGCCAGAGCCCAGCTCCCAAATTCAACACGTCCAGCCACTGCTCCCACACGCAAGGGGCCAGCACCGAAAGCTCTTGCTGGCCATCACCTTCCCTAGGCAGCCCTTCCATAGAACCAGAAACCCTGGCGCTCTGAGCTTCCTAGCCACATCACTGTGCGGACGTTCCCTCTCAGCACAGCCAGAGCCCAGCTCCCAAATTCAACACGTCCAGCCACTGCTCCCACACGCAAGGGGCCAGCACCGAAAGCTCTTGCTGGCCATCACCTTCCCTAGGCAGCCCTTCCACAGCCCCACAAGCACTGCCGCTCTGAGCTTCCTAGCCACATCACTGTGCGGACGTTCCCTCTCAGCACAGCCAGAGCCCAGCTCCCAAATTCAACACGTCCAGCCACTGCTCCCACACGCAAGGGGCCAGCACCGAAAGCTCTTGCTGGCCATCACCTTCCCTAGGCAGCCCTTCCATAGAACCAGAAACCCTGCCGCTCTGAGCTTCCTAGCCACATCACTGTGCGGACGTTCCCTCTCAGCACAGCCAGAGCCCAGCTCCCAAATTCAACACGTCCAGCCACTGCTCCCACACGCAAGGGGCCAGCACCGAAAGCTCTTCCTGGCCATCACCTTCCCTAGGCAGCCCTTCCATAGAACCAGAAACCCTGGCGCTCTGAGCTTCCTAGCCACATCACTGTGCGGACGTTCCCTCTCAGCACAGCCAGAGCCCAGCTCCCAAATTCAACATGTCCAGCCACTGCTCCCACACGCAAGGGGCCAGCACCGAAAGCTCTTGCTGGCCATCACCTTCCCTAGGCAGCCCTTCCATAGAACCAGAAACCCTGGCGCTCTGAGCTTCCTAGCCACATCACTGTGCGGACGTTCCCTCTCAGCACAGCCAGAGCCCAGCTCCCAAATTCAACACGTCCAGCCACTGCTCCCACACGCAAGGGGTCAGCACCGAAAGCTGTGGCAGGCCAACACCTTCCCTAGGCAGCCCTTCCATAGAACCAGAAACCCTGCCGCTCTGAGCTTCCTAGCCACATCACTGTGCGGACGTTCCCTCTCAGCACAGCCAGAGCCCAGCTCCCAATTTCAACACGTCCAGCCACTGCTCCCACACGCAAGGGGCCAGCACCGAAAGCTCTTGCTGGCCATCACCTTCCCTAGGCAGCCCTTCCACAGCCCCACAAGCACTGCCGCTCTGAGCTTCCTAGCCACATCACTGTGCGGACGTTCCCTCTCAGCACAGCCAGAGCCCAGCTCCCAAATTCAACACGTCCAGCCACTGCTCCCACACGCAAGGGGCCAGCACCGAAAGCTCTTGCTGGCCATCACCTTCCCTAGGCAGCCCTTCCATAGAACCAGAAACCCTGGCGCTCTGAGCTTCCTAGCCACATCACTGTGCGGACGTTCCCTCTCAGCACAGCCAGAGCCCAGCTCCCAAATTCAACACGTCCAGCCACTGCTCCCACACGCAAGGGGCCAGCACCGAAAGCTCTTGCTGGCCATCACCTTCCCTAGGCAGCCCTTCCATAGAACCAGAAACCCTGGCGCTCTGAGCTTCCTAGCCACATCACTGTGCGGACGTTCCCTCTCAGCACAGCCAGAGCCCAGCTCCCAAATTCAACACGTCCAGCCACTGCTCCCACACGCAAGGGGCCAGCACCGAAAGCTCTTGCTGGCCATCACCTTCCCTAGGCAGCCCTTCCACAGCCCCACAAGCACTGCCGCTCTGAGCTTCCTAGCCACATCACTGTGCGGACGTTCCCTCTCAGCACAGCCAGAGCCCAGCTCCCAAATTCAACACGTCCAGCCACTGCTCCCACACGCAAGGGGCCAGCACCGAAAGCTCTTGCTGGCCATCACCTTCCCTAGGCAGCCCCTTCCATAGAACCAGAAACCCTGCCGCTCTGAGCTACCTAGCCACATCACTGTGCGGACGTTCCCTCTCAGCACAGCCAGAGCCCAGCTCCCAAATTCAACACGTCCAGCCACTGCTCCCACACGCAAGGGGCCAGCACCGAAAGCTCTTGCTGGCCATCACCTTCCCTAGGCAGCCCTTCCACAGCCCCACAAGCACTGCCGCTCTGAGCTTCCTAGCCACATCACTGTGCGGACGTTCCCTCTCAGCACAGCCAGAGCCCAGCTCCCAAATTCAACACGTCCAGCCACTGCTCCCACACGCAAGGGGCCAGCACCGAAAGCTCTTGCTGGCCATCACCTTCCCTAGGCAGCCCTTCCACAGAACCAGAAACCCTGCCGCTCTGAGCTTCCTAGCCACATCACTGTGCGGACGTTCCCTCTCAGCACAGCCAGAGCCCAGCTCCCAAATTCAACACGTCCAGCCACTGCTCCCACACGCAAGGGGCCAGCACCGAAAGCTCTTGCTGGCCATCACCTTCCCTAGGCAGCCCTTCCACAGCCCCACAAGCACTGCCGCTTTGAGCTTCCTAGCCACATCACTGTGCGGACGTTCCCTCTCAGCACAGCCAGAGCCCAGCTCCCAAATTCAACACGTCCAGCCACTGCTCCCACACGCAAGGGGCCAGCACCGAAAGCTCTTGCTGGCCATCACCTTCCCTAGGCAGCCCTTCCACAGCCCCACAAGCACTGCCGCTCTGAGCTTCCTAGCCACATCACTGTGCGGACGTTCCCTCTCAGCACAGCCAGAGCCCAGCTCCCAAATTCAACACGTCCAGCCACTGCTCCCACACGCAAGGGGCCAGCACCGAAAGCTCTTGCTGGCCATCACCTTCCCTAGGCAGCCCTTCCACAGCCCCACAAGCACTGCCGCTCTGAGCTTCCTAGCCACATCACTGTGCGGACGTTCCCTCTCAGCACAGCCAGAGCCCAGCTCCCAAATTCAACACGTCCAGCCACTGCTCCCACACACAAGGGGCCAGCACCGAAAGCTCTTGCTGGCCATCACCTTCCCTAGGCAGCCCTTCCATAGAACCAGAAACCCTGCCGCTCTGAGCTTCCTAGCCACATCACTGTGCGGACGTTCCCTCTCAGCACAGCCAGAGCCCAGCTCCCAAATTCAACACGTCCAGCCACTGCTCCCACACGCAAGGGGCCAGCACCGAAAGCTCTTGCTGGCCATCACCTTCCCTAGGCAGCCCTTCCATAGAACCAGAAACCCTGCCGCTCTGAGCTTCCTAGCCACATCACTGTGCGGACATTCCCTCTCAGCACAGCCAGAGCCCAGCTCCCAAATTCAACACGTCCAGCCACTGCTCCCACACGCAAGGGGCCAGCACCGAAAGCTCTTGCTGGCCATCACCTTCCCTAGGCAGCCCTTCCATAGAACCAGAAACCCTGGCGCTCTGAGCTTCCTAGCCACATCACTGTGCGGACGTTCCCTCTCAGCACAGCCAGAGCCCAGCTCCCAAATTCAACACGTCCAGCCACTGCTCCCACACGCAAGGGGCCAGCACCGAAAGCTCTTGCTGGCCATCACCTTCCTAGGCAGCCCTTCCATAGAACCAGAAACCCTGCCGCTCTGAGCTTCCTAGCCCCATCACTGTGCGGACGTTCCCTCTCAGCACAGCCAGAGCCCAGCTCCCAAATTCAACACGTCCAGCCACTGCTCCCACACGCAAGGGGCCAGCACCGAAAGCTCTTGCTGGCCATCACCTTCCCTAGGCAGCCCTTCCACAGCCCCACAAGCACTGCCGCTCTGAGCTTCCTAGCCACATCACTGTGCGGACGTTCCCTCTCAGCACAGCCAGAGCCCAGCTCCCAAATTCAACACGTCCAGCCACTGCTCCCACACGCAAGGGGCCAGCACCGAAAGCTCTTGCTGGCCATCACCTTCCCTAGGCAGCCCTTCCATAGAACCAGAAACATGGCGCTATGAGCTTCCTAGCCACATCACTGTGCGGACGTTCCCTCTCAGCACAGCCAGAGCCCAGCTCCCAAATTCAACACGTCCAGCCACTGCTCCCACACGCAAGGGGTCAGCACCGAAAGCTCTTGCTGGCCATCACCTTCCCTAGGCAGCCCTTCCACAGCCCCACAAGCACTGCCGCTCTGAGCTTCCTAGCCACATCACTGTGCGGACGTTCCCTCTCAGCACAGCCAGAGCCCAGCTCCCAAATTCAACACGTCCAGCCACTGCTCCCACACGCAAGGGGCCAGCACCGAAAGCTCTTGCTGGCCATCACCTTCCCTAGGCAGCCCTTCCATAGAACCAGAAACCCTGCCGCTCTGAGCTACCTAGCCACATCACTGTGCGGACGTTCCCTCTCAGCACAGCCAGAGCCCAGCTCCCAAATTCAACACGTCCAGCCACTGCTCCCACACGCAAGGGGCCAGCACCGAAAGCTCTTGCTGGCCATCACCTTCCCTAGGCAGCCCTTCCACAGCCCCACAAGCACTGCCGCTCTGAGCTTCCTAGCCACATCACTGTGTGGACGTTCCCTCTCAGCACAGCCAGAGCCCAGCTCCCAAATTCAACACGTCCAGCCACTGCTCCCACACGCAAGGGGCCAGCACCGAAAGCTCTTGCTGGCCATCACCTTCCCTAGGCAGCCCTTCCATAGAACCAGAAACCCTGCCGCTCTGAGCTTCCTAGCCACATCACTGTGCGGACGTTCCCTCTCAGCACAGCCAGAGCCCAGCTCCCAAATTCAACACGTCCAGCCACTGCTCCCACACGCAAGGGGCCAGCACCGAAAGCTCTTGCTGGCCATCACCTTCCCTAGGCAGCCCTTCCATAGAACCAGAAACCCTGGCGCTCTGAGCTTCCTAGCCACATCACTGTGCGGACGTTCCCTCTCAGCACAGCCAGAGCCCAGCTCCCAAATTCAACACGTCCAGCCACTGCTCCCACACGCAAGGGGCCAGCACCGAAAGCTCTTGCTGGCCATCACCTTCCCTAGGCAGCCCTTCCACAGCCCCACAAGCACTGCCGCTTTGAGCTTCCTAGCCACATCACTGTGCGGACGTTCCCTCTCAGCACAGCCAGAGCCCAGCTCCCAAATTCAACACGTCCAGCCACTGCTCCCACACGCAAGGGGCCAGCACTGAAAGCTCTTGCTGGCCATCACCTTCCCTAGGCAGCCCTTCCACAGCCCCACAAGCACTGCCACTCTGAGCTTCCTAGCCACATCACTGTGCGGACGTTCCCTCTCAGCACAGCCAGAGCCCAGCTCCCAAATTCAACACGTCCAGCCACTGCTCCCACACACAAGGGGCCAGCACCGAAAGCTCTTGCTGGCCATCACCTTCCCTAGGCAGCCCTTCCATAGAACCAGAAACCCTGCCGCTCTGAGCTTCCTAGCCACATCACTGTGCGGACGTTCCCTCTCAGCACAGCCAGAGCCCAGCTCCCAAATTCAACACGTCCAGCCACTGCTCCCACACGCAAGGGGCCAGCACCGAAAGCTCTTGCTGGCCATCACCTTCCCTAGGCAGCCCTTCCATAGAACCAGAAACCCTGCCGCTCTGAGCTTCCTAGCCACATCACTGTGCGGACGTTCCCTCTCAGCACAGCCAGAGCCCAGCTCCCAAATTCAACACGTCCAGCCACTGCTCCCACACGCAAGGGGCCAGCACCGAAAGCTCTTGCTGGCCATCACCTTCCCTAGGCAGCCCTTCCATAGAACCAGAAACCCTGCCGCTCTGAGCTTCCTAGCCACATCACTGTGCGGACGTTCCCTCTCAGCACAGCCAGAGCCCAGCTCCCAAATTCAACACGTCCAGCCACTGCTCCCACACGCAAGGGGCCAGCACCGAAAGCTCTTGCTGGCCATCACCTTCCCTAGGCAGCCCTTCCATAGAACCAGAAACCCTGCCGCTCTGAGCTTCCTAGCCACATCACTGTGCGGACGTTCCCTCTCAGCACAGCCAGAGCCCAGCTCCCAAATTCAACACGTCCAGCCACTGCTCCCACACGCAAGGGGCCAGCACCGAAAGCTCTTGCTGGCCATCACCTTCCCTAGGCAGCCCTTCCATAGAACCAGAAACCCTGCCGCTCTGAGCTTCCTAGCCACATCACTGTGCGGACGTTCCCTCTCAGCACAGCCAGAGCCCAGCTCCCAAATTCAACACGTCCAGCCACTGCTCCCACACGCAAGGGGCCAGCACCGAAAGCTCTTGCTGGCCATCACCTTCCCTAGGCAGCCCTTCCATAGAACCAGAAACCCTGGCGCTCTGAGCTTCCTAGCCACATCACTGTGCGGACGTTCCCTCTCAGCACAGCCAGAGCCCAGCTCCCAAATTCAACACGTCCAGCCACTGCTCCCACACGCAAGGGGCCAGCACCGAAAGCTCTTGCTGGCCATCACCTTCCCTAGGCAGCCCTTCCACAGCCCCACAAGCACTGCCGCTCTGAGCTTCCTAGCCACATCATTGTGCGGACGTTCCCTCTCAGCACAGCCAGAGCCCAGCTCCCAAATTCAACACGTCCAGCCACTGCTCCCACACGCAAGGGGCCAGCACCGAAAGCTCTTGCTGGCCATCACCTTCCCTAGGCAGCCCTTCCATAGAACCAGAAACCCTGCCGCTCTGAGCTTCCTAGCCACATCACTGTGCCGACGTTCCCTCTCAGCACAGCCAGAGCCCAGCTCCCAAATTCAACACGTCCAGCCACTGCTCCCACACGCAAGGGGCCAGCACCGAAAGCTCTTGCTGGCCATCACCTTCCCTAGGCAGCCCTTCCATAGAACCAGAAACCCTGGCGCTCTGAGCTTCCTAGCCACATCACTGTGCGGACGTTCCCTCTCAGCACAGCCAGAGCCCAGCTCCCAAATTCAACACGTCCAGCCACTGCTCCCACACGCAAGGGGCCAGCACCGAAAGCTCTTGCTGGCCATCACCTTCCCTAGGCAGCCCTTCCACAGCCCCACAAGCACTGCCGCTCTGAGCTTCCTAGCCACATCACTGTGCGGACGTTCCCTCTCAGCACAGCCAGAGCCCAGCTCCCAAATTCAACACGTCCAGCCACTGCTCCCACACGCAAGGGGCCAGCACCGAAAGCTCTTGCTGGCCATCACCTTCCCTAGGCAGCCCTTCCATAGAACCAGAAACCCTGGCGCTCTGAGCTTCCTAGCCACATCACTGTGCGGACATTCCCTCTCAGCACAGCCAGAGCCCAGCTCCCAAATTCAACACGTCCAGCCACTGCTCCCACACGCAAGGGGCCAGCACCGAAAGCTCTTGCTGGCCATCACCTTCCCTAGGCAGCCCTTCCACAGCCCCACAAGCACTGCCCGCTCTGAGCTTCCTAGCCACATCACTGTGCGGACGTTCCCT